>NW_024583163.1:125547-141984 GCF_018398535.1 Haplochromis burtoni | reverse complement strand
ATAATAATAATAATAATAATAATAATAATAATAATAATAATAATAATAAATAATGTATACTTTATTGATAGGTACAGTTAACGAGTTTATTAGTGTCAGACCTAATTCCAACATGAATATAAAGCGCAGAGACCCTAAGATAATATAGTCAGTTAAAAAAAATACCACTACATGTCCAAATGATGATATATCTGTCTTTTATAAAAGGCACAAATTGCTATCTAATAGTTGATACAGTGCAAAGTTGCCATAAACAAAATGCCAAAGCTTTGCATTAAAATATGTGGCAATTTCTCTAGTTTGTGCTGCTTGTGGTATAATGCTGGGCAGTAATGAAATGAACTGGCTGTGCCTGTGTTAATACTGTAAATCGTTTGACTGTTAGTAGATCACCATAGGTATGGTCACGTGTAGGTATGTTTGCAGGTCCTCCACTAACTGATGGGTTGGTATTTCAATCACTAGCTGGTCCAGTCTGCATGCCAAAGTATCTTTGGGCAAGATACAGAAACTCAAGTGACCAGTGTTGGATTTAAGTAATGTGTTACAAAGCAATCACATCACATTTTTCAGTAATGTGACATATTACTTTACTAAATTCTGTCATTATATTACAGTTACAACTATATCGTCATTTGCGTTACAAAGGTTTTTTAGTTATCTGAACGCTGGTCGGATAAAAACATTTTCTTCCTGTGCACATGTGCTACATTCAGCTAAATCAAGTCATTTATTTTTATTGCACAGAAGGACAAGAGCATAATGCTAAAGTAAATTGCATCCAGGACAGAAACAACTACATTGTACTGTTAACACAACTTCACAGACAGCATGCTAGCCAAGAACCCAGAGTGATGCTAAAGCTTAGTGTTTTGTCGACCCCAGCCCAGCAGCCAGACCCAGAACTTCATCAGCTAACAAAAGCAGCGATGGATACTCAGGCTTGCAGCTTCCTTTTCTAGCTGTTCATGTTTCTAAAGTACAATCACTACAGCAATGGTTTTAAAGTCTCTTTGTGTGAGGTTTCATCTTTGCTTTGTCTTGTCAGCTTTGTGTTCACACCTAATACTAAAAGAAAAATTGTATGTGTGTCCTTATTAGGATAGGAATTTGTTTTGGTGTGTGGGACTGTAGCCTATAGGTTTATATTGTTAAACTGTAATTATGAGTCGGTGATTTCAGTCATTTTGCAGGGTAAAGAGATAGTAATGTAACAAGTAGCATAACTAATTACTTTCTTACGCAAGTAAGTAATGTACTGCATTACTTTCAAGAAAAGTATAAATAACAACACAAAACTCTTCTTGCATAACAACCCTAAATCTGCATATGACAGAGTAAGTAAATACATTGGAGGTTTACTTCAGCAATTTGAACATCTGCTGGCAAGAAGTCATCAGCTACAAAACTATGTGTGTCTGTGTGTGCAGACTCCTTTAGTTAATAACTTTGCTTTCTGCATTTTCATCCATACAAAGTGTATTCTGATTCAAAAAACCAACATGGCAGTGCCTGTACGGTTAGAAGTCATCAAAGATATCATTTTAGTGTTTTTGTATAAAGTATAATTCTGGCTGGATATTACACCTGATGCTCTTCATTCAATCCAAGCAGCAGCATTGTGTTATTGAATATAAAGCAATCCTTTATTGGCTGAACTGTTATGGAACTGCTGACCAAAAAGTATTTTTAGAAAATGCAAAAAGAAAAAGGTATGATACATCTACAGTTTTTTCACCTACATATCCATAACAGTAAATCTCCTCTGCAAGCATCATCATTATTAAAATGTAAGGTTACAGGGTGACATCAGCCAACAGCAAACCTAGAGTCCACAAACTGATCACTTGATTTGCAAAGCTTTATATTTTATTGAGGAAATATGTAATATCATGTTTTAAATTTATTAACAAAAAATACTAAACTTCTGAACTTGAAACTGTAACAAAAGAGTGATTCAGCTATCTTCTATGGTTAATTTGCAAGCACTTTTCCAGAACTTCTTCTAACGTTTAAAAGATCATTATGATTTCCTATATAAATTCTGACCTTGATGATTCATTTACAAACACATTTTGACGTATCGGTGAGGTGCATGTGTTACGCCACTTAATGCATTCATTGATCAAAAGGTAAACCGTCATTATAGGAATCATTTGCAACTACCCTGTCATGCTGTCAGGAAAGAACAATTACATTGCTGACATAGCAAATCTCTTTATTTTTTTCACTTTTCATCATACGTCACCTTGGATTATTTAGTTTATATGAGTCATCAGCAAATATTGCAGACAGTTACCAATTCTAAAACCACAGGGAGAAGAAGCTTTCGAATCTTGTACTTCGGTTAAAATCCAACAATGCATGATTATTCTATTTCAAGTAAAGGTGTTGCAAATCTTTCTTAATGTAAGTAAATACAGAGAAGTTAAATATAGTTAAAATGTTAGAATAAAAAGACTGACTTATTGCATTTGTAATGCTGAAGAATCAAGGAACAGGGTACTGCTGCTGAAGGTGAGGCTAGCATGAGCTATTTTATACGCAATTTATATACAGGGACGCCAAAAACGTTTTCGTGTGATGATTAATAGGGGAAGAAGACAAAATCTGCTTCCAGTTTCCTTGCATCTGAATTTTGGTGAGATACAAGATGATCTGAAAAGTCAGAAAAGAGAAAATTACTTTTCATGGCGCTAACAACTCCCAGTCATCATTAAGACCTGACCCTGGGTATAAATAGCTTTTTGAATTCAACCACTACTTACATTTTTTTTATTTTATATATTTGCTTATTCTGTATCATTCACTGTTTAAAAGCTTTACATCAAACATAGTCATTAAAGCTGCTAAATGTATGCATTTCACTATATGTCTCTATATGTCTGTAAACAAATAAAAAGTAGCATCAAATAGAAATACTAAAACTTTTTGTACATATATATATATATATATATATATATTATATATATATTATATATATGTATATATGTATGTATATGTATATGGTACTTGTGTAAATGTACTTAGGTACTGTCTTCCATTTGTTTTAACTGCATATTCAGTATCAAGTTCCCTCTCTCTGTGTTTCATTTACTTCAACTGAAGGGGGATATAAGACAGTAAAAGACCAGAAAACCTCTAAAATAATAGTTTTACTGATTAAATACGTCGAGGATTACCTTGCAGATGAAACCAAAGTATTACAAAGATTCTGGCTGAGTTTAAAAGTGTCTGATATCCCCTCCCTGGTAGAAGTCGCAGAGAGGGTTGTTTCTGAATTTAGCACAGTTAAGACAAAGGACTAATGTAGTGGAACAATATAGCAACTGAGAAACCATGCTGCTGATGTCTGACTAAACTATAATGTGTTCATATATAGGAACTCAATGCTGTGAAAAGTATTTGCCCTCTTCCTGAAATCTTACTTATTTTTCCATATTTGTTGCACTTACATGTTTCAGATCATGAAACAAATTCTTATTTTAGACAAAGGTAAATTAATCAAATACAAAATTCTCCTGGTGAGGTGTTCCGGCATGTCCACCGGGAGGAGGCCCCGGGGCAGACCCAGGACACGCTGGAGAGATTATATCTCTCGGCTGGCCTGGGAACGCCTTGGTGTTCCCCCGGATAAGCTGGAGGAGGTGGCTGGGGAGAGGGAGGTCTGGGCCTCTCTGCTTAGGCTGCTGCCCCCACGACCCGGCCTCGGATAAAGCGGATGAAGATGGATGGATGGACAAAATTCTGTTTTTAAATGATGATTTCCTTTATTAAGGGAAACAAAGCTATTCAACTCTACATGGCCCTATGTGAAAAAGGTAATCCATCTATTTTCTTAAATGCTTATGCATTTCAGGATCACGGGTGGGCTGGTGCCTAGCCCAACAAAAGGTGTGGTACACCCTGGAGAGGTGTGAATGTGAGCGTGAATGATTTTCTGTCTCTATCACTTGAGACAAGTTTTTACAAGTTAATTTTTAGCAGGAATGTGTTTATCTGATATTTGGATCAGATACTGGACCAATACCAACTCAAAACGCCGGTTCTAATATCAGTGGCAACGAGCCAAGCTCCAAACCTTTCAGTTCAGTTATGATAGCAGCATTTCATTGCACAGTTGTATGGCAAAATCTACCAGCTGAATGCGAGCAGTTTGGAGGCATTTTATGCTGTTATGTTAAACCAACAGCTTCAATTTTTTCTAACTGCAAACTGTCGTTACAGAGATCTGACAATAATGCTTTTTCCTCTATCGCTCATTCATTATCTTTCACTCATTTTCTTCGGTCAGACACTTTATCTAAGAAGCTAGACTTTGGGTGTAACACTTGTTGGTAAGCTTTTATTAGACAGTGCTGTGAAAAAAAATTGCCTCTTCAACTAAGCCTTCCAAAAACATTTTTAAGGATCTGGGACTCCAGAAAAGTACAGTGAGAATCATTATCTACAGAAAACTTGGAACAGTTGATTCATGCAAATATTGGAACCATGAATTCATCTCTCTAAAATCCTGAAGAAATTTCTGTGCTGAAGCTCAAGCATACTTTGTTTATGCAGGATGAGAATAATCGGAAACCAACTATCTGACAAAAATTAACCTATTGGCGTGATCTAGCCAAAGTCCAGACTTAACCTCATTAAGATGCTTTGGCATGACCTTAAACTGGCTGTTCATGATGGAAAACCCTCCAATCCGGCTTTTATTAAATCATTTATTAACTGTGTCAACATTAAAATTTGCTTGATGATCTTATGACAAATACATACGTATATATCCTCCACTACATCTGGAGAAAGTCATATGCTAAATTTCTACCCACAGCTCATCCATCTTCAGTATGATTCCACAAATATCCTAAAAAGTTTCCCACTGCTTGTCCCTCACCAGATGACTTCCAGCACTGAGGCAAACCTCCTGTGGCTTCCTCCCAGGGGTTATCATCTCCCTATTCACTCTCCTTTTAAATTCATGAGATATTTTCTCAAACATTTTCCAACAAGAGCTGCCAGACCGCCTGACCATTTGGTTCAATATTTCTAACAGCCTAATTTTACCAGAAGCCGGAGAACTGAGGTTGCCATGAAACATGCCATTTTCTGCATTTTTTCCCTGCTGTTTTGCTATAAGTGTTGGAATAAGTCACCCTGTTGCAATTTATCTACTGTCCAGCCCTCTGTTACAGAGGTAGGTAGGAGTGGGAGGCCAATCAGACCTTTGCAATGCAAGAAAATATCAGGAACGTGTGACAGCACATTGACAACATTTAGATTGTTTTTTGTTTTGTTTTGTCTAATGCTGATGTTTCATTAAAGTAGTTGAGAAACCAGTGGGTGACATCATATTGCCTAGTGGCTACTAGTATCATATTTCCTCTCACAATTTTATTACTACTACTGTGTTTGAACAAAAATAAGACATGCCATTAAGGCCCTGACTCTGAACATGCATAGGCCCTATTGAAATATTTAATGTATTATTATTAGAATATTGTGTTTTGTTTAGCATGTTAAGTTAAACTGTAGGAATCACATTTGCTGTTCAAGTTATTTAAGCGCAGAGTGTTTAAACTTGCATGAAAGATTGGCAACATTCTTGTTTGTAAAATTATGTCCCCTGAAGCGTTGCATGCTTAACTGCTAAGAACATTAAGTACGTGATGATTTTAGCATGTTAGCTTATTACTGTACATGTGTTTTATTAAGAGATGGAGGAGTAAGCAGCGTGAATCTGGTTTCTAGGGCAGTTGTGTTTTGGATTTATGACTGTTATCAGTAAAAGTGAGAATCTGAAACTGTATATTCTGAAGTTAGAGGATGTAGGTCATGCATTAAATAAAGGCAAATAGATTAAACAGGAACAGCTTAGAAAGTATTACAGTCCACACTGTAATAATAACTTAAGGAATAATCCAACAAATATGCATGATCCGATCCACCAGCTTTCAGTTCCGATCTGATACCAGTACTTTGGCTGTGGGTATCTGCCAATACTGAGTACTGATCTGATATCAGTGTTGAATTAATAATCTGTATCTTCAATATGAGGACAGACTGGGAATCATTCTTTATGCATAATTAAAAATAAGGCTCAGCTTAAAGAGCTTTCCTAAGTTTGTAAAATAAATTGCAATAAGTATAAATTGACTGAATATTTGGTATTTATTAATAAAATAATAGATTAAGGATAAATACAGTGAACAACTAAATAACGTATTTGTATTATTCATATATTTACATGCATTGGTGCATCTTGAATCAAAGCGAGACTCGTTAGGCTGTAAACAGCTGTCATTTACAGTAGTTTCTCCCTTTTTTCCTCCTTACACCATAGTATGGAGCTGACAATCAGTGGCTAAAGTGAAAAAAATATTTAATCACATTGACAAGAACATGTTATGTTGCCCTAAGTGTAATGAAAGCTTACCAACAAGTGTCATACCAAACAGCCTAGCGTCTTAAATAAAGTTGCTGACTGAACCTTAAAAAAGTGAAAATAAATGAGCAAATTGATTCAGTCGTTGTCACTGGGTCAGCGTACTTTAATAGAAACTATCTTGTCTCAACTGATAGAAACAGCCAAATATTAA
Organism: Haplochromis burtoni; assembly: GCF_018398535.1. Taxonomy (NCBI): domain Eukaryota; kingdom Metazoa; phylum Chordata; class Actinopteri; order Cichliformes; family Cichlidae; genus Haplochromis; species Haplochromis burtoni. The sequence continues at coordinate 135,394 of NW_024583163.1, read as the reverse complement.
TATTCACATTCACTCCTGTCCAGGGTGTACCTCACCTTTCACTGGGTCAAGCTTTAGCCCAAATGTGACACTGAATTAAATTAGCGGTTAAGAAAATGAGTGAATGGATGGATGGGTGAGAATGTAATGTGTAATATCCAGTATTATTATCTAAATATTACAAGCACACAAAAGTATCATAAAGCATTTTTACCTTTTTTCCTCATGGTTAGGCACATTTACACAGTGCTATGAGCTACCACCGCTCTGCAGATGATGTGGTTCTCTTGGTGCTGTTCTCTTGCTTTACAGCCAAGTGCGAAGTGGACTCACCTCCAAATCGAAGGCAATGATTCTCTGCTGGAAAATTGTGCATTGTTTCCACACTGGGAAGGAATTAATGTATGTTTTATGGTCTTGTGGATGAGCCATAGAAAGGTCAACTGGTGAGGTCACAACAAGAGACACCTATACCCAAATGTGAACCCTTACCAATGTTCCTCCATAGCGTGGTCGTGCTTAAACTTAGAGCTTTGGCATCTGGGAGGACTTTGAGGTAGACCTGTTGATTCTCCTTCCCGTTGACAGCTTCCAGGCCACCTTGCCTTGGAAGAAGACCTGGTCTGGGAGAGCACCAGACCCCCAAGTAGGAACTGGAAGACATTGATGTATAAAAGAGTGTGTGGAATACCCTGTTTGTACCTAATGTGTTTTCATATTAAAAGATGAGAATAGATGGAAGGATAGATGTATTTACATTTACACTGAAGGTATTACACTATATGTCCTCTAGATTCTTTAGATAAAATCAAATAACTGCCATTAATCTGTACTTCCACTTATAGTCATCAGCTTCATTAGATCAAAATGTCAGAGGGTGTTAATTAATGTATCATTGTCAATACATGTATAGTGACATACAGTGCTGCCAAACTAAGAACAGTGTTAAAACGGTAGATGTCAGAATGACCTCTCTTGTGATAGTGTGTGTGTGTGTGTGTGTGTGTGTGTGTGTGTGCGTGCGTGCGTGCGTGCGTGCGTGCGTGCGTGTGTGTGAGGAAAAAAAGAGTGATAGGGGTGCTGCAGCTGTGGTAAAAATTGTTCCAGTCAGTTAATTGATGCTGAGACAGGGAACATGTCAGAATACAGTGTCATCTGTGGGAGACAGCTAATTAGATCACACTGTAGGGCTTTTTCTCTCTTATTTCCCTGCTCCTCTTCCTCTCTTTCTCACCCTGTATGTGGCTGCCCCACCAGCTGCCATGTGTTAGTATTTCTTTTGGAGTCACACTGCACACTCAGGCACTTCTAAATTACAAGAGTCCGAATGTACTGTTTTGTTTGTACCTATTATATACTTTTCAACAGTTTGCTATTTAATTTGGGTGCACATTTTAAAACTGTCTTCCCCAGAAAACAACAATTTGGGTAATTTTTGCAAGCTGTTATTATGGCTTGCAAGAATGTCTAAGTGCAGTCCACGAGCCAGTAGTTTTATGTGAAGCCCAAGCACAGCAAGGAAAGAATGCTGTACTGTACATTTGGCCCGACTTCATGTCATACTGTGGGAAATTAGTAAAGGATGAGCCTTGTCATACAGCAGCAGACTCAACCTTAACTTTGGGCTGTTGTTAAGAATTAAAACAGCTTCATCATTAATGGTTGAAAACATATAAACCACCACTGAAATGACAATTACGAACATCCACTGAAACAACTAAAAGCTTTATATGATGCATTAGCCTTCAGGCATATGTTGATTTCCTAACTTGATCATCAAAACTTTGACATTTTATGGTCTCTGTTTTAAAGTTAAGTGACCTCCAGCAGCTCTGCAGACAAGTGTGAGAACTATAAATCATGCTTTAATGTTAATTCCTTTACATCAGAAAACTGACTTTATTTTACATTAATTCATATGCTTGTGTTTTTGAAACACCAAGTAATTTGTTTTTTGTACATGAAACTCAGAAAATTGTTTGTTGCATAGGCCTAGTGGAAAACAAGAGTAAACTGCAAGTCTGGAAACTAAAAATAGTTCCCAGGCAAGACTCATTGTGGCACATTCCCTTGATGCAGACTTTGCTGGTCTTTAGAAGTGGAAACACTCATACATCATCTCAAAAATGCTTGAGGCGACTTTTGTTGTGATTTGGCGCTATATAAATAAAATTGAATTGAATTGAATTATTTGGGTGGTAAAAGGTGGTAGAAACAAAAACTGCTTAGGTGGAGGACTTGTTGCAGATTTCACTTAGCAAATATTATCTCTATACCTTATCTATTTCTCTCTTTCTTTCTCCCTCTCTATCTCCGTGGATGCTAGGTGGTGGAGGGCATGGTGAGTCTGGCTGAAAGCTTTTGTTTTATCTACAGTACATTATTGCATGCTTGTCTTGTAGTTGCCTGTGGCATTGGAAATGTAAGTTGGTGTGTGTTGCGTAGTAGTTTTGCAAACAGTAAGCTGTGTTTTTTGGCTGAGATGGCGTCCTCTGAGATGCTATCCCTGTCTGGAGTGTGAGTTCAGCTTGGCCAATCTGTTCTAGTAGAGATGGTTCTCCTAGCTGTGGGAGACTGTGTGGTGCATGCCAATCTGCCCTGTGCTTCCAGGATTAATAGTGGTGTGGTTGTTGTTCTAAAAGAGGAGCTTTTTATGGTTAATAGTGAGTGGTGTCTTTCTGAATGGCATTTATCTCCAGGTTTCCCTGCCTGCTCTGCCTTTTACCCAGGTCTGATATTTCTGTTTATTCCCAGTTGAAGCTTTTGGAGATTTTTGGTCTGTGAAATGGTGGAGCATGTTCAGCCTTTCAAAACTGAGGCACTCGTTTGTTTAAATGTCCAACACAGATGTTTCTGTGTAGAATTTGCATGTTCACCTTATGTTTGAGCTTCCAGTGACTCTCGTTTCTCTCACGATCAAAAAGCTTCCAAGGTTAAATCTGCCAATCTGAGACATGGAAACTACCACAGAAAAAGATTATTGATCTCAATACTTCCACTTCCTGGTAAGAAAAGAAGAGGTTGAGAGGTTGTTGTTTTTTTTGTTTTGTTTTGGGGGTTTTTATGTTACGAACATGTAAGAATCCAAATATCAATATATTTATTTATATTTAATTATGGGGGGGGGGATCAGTGGGTCTATGTGAAGCTTTCTGCTCTCGAGCCTGTGGAGCCGCATACAGCTTTTACACTTAGTCCTTTACTCCAGTGCTCATTATAAACAAATAAAGTAATACAAAAAAATAAAATGTATCTATTTAATTTATTATCGAGCTTCATAGTTACTGTATTTCAAAGTGGGCCTGAACATGGTACAGTGTTAGCAGTTGTTCTCTTTTGTTGGTGATAATTTTTTCTTTTTTGAAAAGTAAGATATTGTAGTTAATTTAATTCTGCCAATTAATTAAAGAATAATATTATTGTAATAAATATTATTCTAATAAACATACAAATAATCGTAAATGGCTCATAAACGGTATCAAATAATCATAAATGCCTCACTGCATTTGGTAAAAGATTGTTTGTTTATATGTATGGCTATTCTGCCTTATAGTAATGTTAAGGCAGAATTCGCTGGTCAAATATTGCTTAAAAATGGCTCTTTTGATAGCAGTTTGAAACCGATTGTGCATGCTTCTTCCAAGTAAACTCAAAGTGGGCTAGAAAGTGATATAACAAGAACAACTATACATCCACCGTGTCCATGGCCGTCCATGCCTCAGCCTGAGGCAGGAGGGAAAGATAACGGGCAGATGATTCAGAAAGAGAGTCAGTAATTGATGACAGCTTGGCTGTCCTTAGTGTCACAACAGAATAAAGACAAAGAGTGAAGAAAGTTAGTGGGCGGAGTGGGGAGAGCAGTGGGAAAAGGTTGGCAGCTGAATCGCACTAGAGTTGGGCTGCTGGTGTAGAGATGAGGGGTTACTAAGCGCATTTTTATGGAGAATGAAATAACACTGAAGCAGTTAATTTTAACTTAAAATATTTTCCAGATACCTTGCAGCAAGGCTGTGGTGTTGATTGAAAAAGCGCCTTCTGCCCAAAAAATCATATAAGTCTTATTTGCTTAAGAAAAATAAATAAAAAGGTTAATTTAGTTCATAAAGTCGTGTGTATTGCACTGGGTGATGAGTTCCTTGACCTGTTTATATAATTTCAGTCTCTCAGTCTTGTATGCACAAGGTGAGAGTCTTTGAATATTAATGATTGGAGCAACTAATAGAAGAGAGGCTTTAAAAAATGAACGGACACAAAAGATTAGAGATAGTTTTCCTGCAGGAAACCCATAGCAACAAAAAGAATGAGACAGAATGTGGTTTGTGGTCAAGCTTCAGCATATTCTCCTGGGGTCTAATGGTGGGTAAGTGGGCCGGGCATATTTAGGGTTTTGCAACTACATGTTTGCCATTCTTCTGTGAAATTGGGGGGGGGGGGGGGCGGGGGGGGGGGGGGGGGGGGGGGGGGGGGGGGGTGGGGTACATACTGGAGCATTTCAGAAGGAAAACAGAAAAAACAAAGTTATTTGGAAACCAGTCTGGTTATTCACAGCATCATAGAATCCAGTGAAGAAACAAAAGGAACAAAAAGTGTTTTTGGTGGGGAATTTTCACCACCAGAGATACATATGTCTCCATCTCCTTCTTCTTCATCCTGAATGAGTCTGTGGCTTCAACAATACAAATGATCTGCTTTTGGTTTCCTGGTGGTAAATTGTTGATAAAAGACAGCCATAGAAAGCTTGTGCACATTGTCCTTTTGGCCCCTTTTTATTCTGCACACAAACATTTTTTACATGCAAAAATCACCACCAAGCTTAACACACATGCACACTGGCTAATTTTGTTCTTACTGCTAATGTTACTCATTTTGCTCATTCTAAATGGACAAACTTGTCCTTGTTGCCTGCAATCTGCATGCTTCATGCAGCCACACCCCATTTATTCCATTATATAAGGAAACGTCTTTAGTGGGAGGTGAAGTGGAGAGAGAAATGAAGAAGGAGAAAGTCAGACTGAAAAAACCAAAACAATCAAATGCAAAGTCCGAGGAGGAAGCAGGAAAAAGGGTAGGTTTCCAACGTGTTTCAAGTGGAGTGACGGCTATTTAAATAAATAAATAAAAAATGATGCCCTGACACACTCACTGTGGCTCAGGGTAAAGTTTGGACATTAAGGTTGATATTAAAAAAAAAAGAAGACAAGTGCTTATAGTACAAACAAATTCAGGTATGAAAATATTAACAAATCATTGATTTGTGCATGAAACATTCATACGTGTGATTTTCGCAGAGATTTTAGTCAATAAATGAGGCCCAGTATTGTCCATGACACAAAAAGCTTGCGTCACGAACCATGACGCAAAAAGCTTGAACACCGGCGCCATGACAAGATGGCGCCAGTGTTCACGGCCAGCCGTCTGTCCCTTCCAGTGTTATTGTTTGCTTTTGTTTTACTCGCTTCAAAAGATGCTAACGCTCTGTGTGTTTACGATCGCCAAACGCTTTTAGATTTAAGATTACCTTGCTTGAGACGTGAATCTTACTGGAACCACGGAAAGCAGAAATTTCTCCCTCCACCGTTTCTGCCCGGCGTTCCTGTCCCAGCCTGCCTCTGCTTTGCCTCAAAGCTACCCCAATCAACTGGGCGCCGCTGGCGCCGGGGAAGACGAAGTGGTCAACTGGTGAGACTGAAGGCTTCCTTCTCACGTCCCGGGAATGATCAATACTTTGAGGCGGTCAGATTTGACTACGTTAAACACCGGACCTCCTTGACCATGATCTACCTCCGTTTGGTTCCTGTCGCTGGGATTACTACAATAAACCCACGCCTGCGACCTCCGCGACATCGTCGGAGAGGAGTAAACTTCCAGAACCTACAGACGCTTCAACGGGCTCCTATTTGCACTACTAAGCCTTCGACTTCACTAAGGATTAGCCTTGCTAATGTCCGCTTGTTAGCTATTAAAACTTTATTTTAAAGGACTTTTTTACTTACCGCGATTTGGATCTCATGCTCCTAATGGAAACTTGGCTGAGACCAGGTGAGCTCAATTGTTTTACTGAACTCCTACCTTCTGACTTGTCCTCAGGAAGAGACTAACATATAAACAACTTTCAACAGACTTTTACTCAAGCTTCGAAATCCTACTTTTTGAATTGGGGAACCCACGCCCAACACTTGTTGGAGTAATATACAGACCTCCAAAATATAACAAAGATTTTATTCGAGATTTTTCTACTTTTTTAGCAGGAATCATCCCGAGTTATGATCAAATTTTAATAGTAGGTGATTTTAATATCCATGTATGCTACCTCCACAACCAGCTGGCTAAAGACTTTTTAAATTTGATTGACTCTTTTAGCCTCATCCAGCTTGTATTGGATCCAACACACATACAGGGCCACACGTTGGACCTTGTGTTGTCTTTTGGATTATCAGTTGTTAATTTGGAAATAAGTGATGCAATCTTTTCTGACCACTGTCCATTAGTGTTTAATATACTTTTATCTCATTGCCATCTTAAACCTACATCCTCAACACGACGTTATCGTGTTTTTAATCCAACGGTCACAGAACAGTTTTCCACTGCCTTTGAAAGCCTGTCGAATTCTTCCCTTGGTGATGGTATTGACCAGATGGATTCGAATTTTAATAATAAATGCAAGACTATTCTTGATGTGATCGCTCCATTTAAATCGACAGCTTACTCAGACCCGTGGATAAACGACTCAACTCGATCAGCTAGGCGATAGTGCAGGAAGGCTGAACGAAAATGGAAAAAAGACAAATTACAAGTCTCTTTCCTGCTGCTGAGAGAGAGCCTATCTAGATATTAAGTCATTGTAAAAGCTGAAAATCTAAGTTTCTTGCAAGCATTATTGAGAACAACTCTAATAACCCCCGAACTCTTTTCTCAGTTATGGATTCGGTCTTGAATACCTCCCCCGCTTTCCATATAGATAGCTCCATTGAAACTTGCAATAGGTTCTTGCAGTTTTTTTATTAATAAGACAGAAAGGCTTCGATCTACATCTACCCTATCTCTGTATAATGTTTCATTAACATATACCTCCTCAACTGCTTTTGACCAGTTTGAGGCTGTATGTCTTAACCAGGTGGAAGATCTTTGCAACACCAAAAAGACATCATCCTACCCTTCAGATGGACTCCCCACCCATTTTCTAAAAAAGATTATTAAGGTAGTCAGTCCCAACATTTTAACTATTTTTAATAGTATTCTCAGCTCTGGAGTAGTACCAACTGGATACAAGCACGCTGTAGTGCAGCCAGTGCTTAAAAAACCGAACCTTGATTCTTCTGTTCTTGCTAACTTTAGACCTGTTTCCAAGCTTCCGTTTCTGTCAAAAATTTTAGAAAGGATTGTATTTGAGCAGGGAAATTTGGAACGACCAATTCATGCGTTTGTTTTATCTCAACTGGATTACTGCAATTCACTATATGTGGGTGTCAGTCAGTCCAGCTTGGCCCGGCTCCAACTTGTACAGAATGCTGCAGCTCGCCTTTTGACTCGTGTGAAGAAACACCAACATATTACTCCGGTGCTTGCTTCCCTTCATTGGCTTCCAGTGCGTTTTAGAATTAAATTCAAACTCTTACTTTTGACTTATAAAGTGCTAATTGGCCAGGCACCGGACTATTTGTCTGACCTATTGCAGCTTTATACGCCCTCTAGGGCCCTTCGATCAAGCGATCACCTGCTCTTACCTTACATAAGTCTGGGATGGTTCATAGAGGAGATCGTGCATTTGCGGTTGTGGCACCGAAAATGTGGAATGATCTACCTCTCCACATTAGAAAGGCCCCAACTGTTACTCTTTTTAAATCGCATCTTAAAACATATTTTTTTACTCTGGCTTTCGAAACTGTATGAGAGTTACCAATTCTTTTATCCTAATTTTCTTTTAATTTTCTGTCATTGTTTAACTGTTACTCTGTACAGCACTTTGGTCAGCTCCCTGTTGTTATTAAACGTGCTTTATAAATAAATAAATGAAATGAAACCGCTTCCTATAAAGAGTTTGCTGCTACTCTGGGCCAAATGGCTCCGCTTGGAGTTTGTGGTTTGCCTGCAGATATTTATAAGCCTTTTTGAAAGCATTTGGGAGCTGACCTGTGTGATGTATTGCTCTCTACTACTGTTTTCAGAAAGGCATGAACGTCTTGTCTGGCATTAATTCATTAGTCTCCACTAGTAGTGTGTAATAAAATGAAATGAAGTGAAAGATTTGTAAGAAGTTTCTCAAAATTCAAACTGACCCTTCAAAAAGCTTAAAAGCTCTTTCTGAAGGTATAAAATTTAGGTAGAAGGACCTTTGTGCATGAGTGAGTAAATGCTTTTTGGCATTTTTCAGAAAAAAACATTTTTTCACCAAGATACATTCAACATTAGAAATTAAGCTTACGCATAAGCTCAATCAGGAAAACCTGTAATCATCTACTTGCTTTCCTGGGTGTTCACCTGCCAGTCTTTACATAACTACTATTTTCCCACTGTGTCAATCTTACTCACATCCAATCATCTTCTTGTCTGCCTTCTGTGAGCCAATCAACTTCCACTCTGCATGGTTTAAATCTCTGCTCTCTATAGTGCTCCCTTTCAGATTTTCATTCATTCACCCACCTCCCCCCCATCTCTATCTCACCCAAGTCATTCAAAGTTTCTTCCAAGCAATGTTCCCTCTAAGCTGCGCGCGTGCACAATTGCGCACTGCAGGCACGGTCTCTGCGCACAGAAAATCTGCATTGCCCACAAAAAAATTTAACCTGAATTGAAATTAAAATTAATACTTTAACAATTCTGTTTTATAGTGTTAGTCAGCGAGTGACTGGCTGCTCCCGTAAGGGATTACAACGATGCCACTTTATCCCATAGTCCAGCCAATAATGCGATTCACATTCGTATATACGCAGCTAATCAAAGTCCTTGACAGGCAATGACAGCGTCTTTATGTGCCGACACCGGTGTTTTAGCACACCCATTGGAGATGTGAGTAGGACAGATGGAACAATTGACGAAAAAAGTGCGGACTTTATACCAGTTTTTAAATTGTGTTGATAGGCCACGTAAAACCAGAGTTGTGATAAAAATATATGCAATGTCTGTTTTTTTCCTAAATACTATCGTTGTGTATATTTAATTGTTGCAGCTTTTAGGCAGGGATGACTTCGAGAGTTGCTTTCTCACTGCATATGCTTTATTTCACAATCAGATCGATAACAAAAACATACAGCACCTCCTCTCCAACTCCTAGCCCTTCGCTGCGGTGGAAAAAGAACGACTCCAATCCCCTTCAAGGAACATAAGTACAAAAGATTTTTCCTGACACACCAATGGGGCGTTCACTGCCATCTTGTAAATATGAGTACTCTGGCAGAATAACAGTTCAAATGAAAAATACACCAGAACAAACAAGCAAACATTTTGAACCAATGAACAAAGTATAACAATTTATACTTTTTAACATAACCCGGCCCCGTCAATATGTGTATCTCTCACATAATGCAGGAAGAAACGGTAAAAACGGCGTTTTATTAGGAAAACACTCTAAAGCACTCTCCGCCTGTGAGCAAAAACAAAAAAACCCCCACCCATTCCTATTCGTCGAAAAAAGTACCATGTGAAATCAAAAAACAATATGGCAACATGGCATTTAGATGTTTAGGAAGAGGGAAGTTTTAGGAGTGACGGCGGTGTTTTGAGATGTGAGAGATTTGCGATGTTTAGCGTAAATCTTGTGTAGTCAATAGTTTTCTTGTGTGTGTCAGAACAATGAATGACTACTGAATGTTACAGGTGTTACAGGAGTGATACATCTCCTGTTGTCAGGCCTGCAGGTATCAGGCTGTTG
>NW_024583163.1:69237-123977 GCF_018398535.1 Haplochromis burtoni | reverse complement strand
ACCGCTCAGGGAGTTTGTGTGTTCGCTCAGACACGTGAAAAATTAGAGGGAACATTGCTTCCAAGCCTTCCAATTTGGGTTTCCGTTCTGCTATGATGAGTCATAAAGTACAAACAAACAAACAGAAACTTATTGTCAAATAAACGAATGTCTATATTCCAACAAATTAGGTTAACTTTTTTCAGATGATCTCTCCTTATTGAAATATGACTGGGATAGGTAGACAGAAAGCAGTCCCCTTTAAAAAAAAAAAAAAAAAAAAAGCATTTACTGCCTTCCTTGTAATATTTTGTATTCTATTAAGTAGGGATGTGCTACTAGGCACTGCAGAGTGTGATGTTCCTAGCACTTATGCTGCAGCTTCACAGCAGCAGCTCTGATGATCATCCGCCTCCTCCAAGTGGTAGGGGATCACACATCCAACCGTTCGCTATAACCCAAACTAGAGGATCACGGTCTAGTCTTGGAAGGCTTGGTGGGCAGAGAGGTAAGAGCAGAACACGTTCGCGGTCACCCCATAGGCCCCAGGAAGGTGACTCTTGATGAAGAGAGGTGAATACTCACCAAAAGATATTCCTGCTAGCAAGATACCCCTGGTCATATACTGGATCCCAGCAGTAGCTACAGCCCACTTGACCTGTTCAAACTGTTTTTCTTTTTTTTTTTTTTCACAGAAGCCATGGTAAGAACCCTGTGTACAGACACCAACCGACAGGCGTGGAAAAAAAACATTTCAAAAAGACGAAAATATCCCTGGGCAAGACCTCACTGCCAGCAAGTTCTACAGATATTTGGAACTCGATTTATATGCTGCAATCCTGAAAGTGTGAGTGTGCTTGTGTGTGTGTGTGTGGAGGGGGCGGGGGGGTTATCCGCTGGTATTGAAGGCAGACTCCTATTTCATATTTTACTGTTTATTTGGGATTTATTGGCACCGTAAGGACCTGTGACAGGTTGTGTGTAGCATCCTGAAATAATTACAGGGAGTGCAGAATTATTAGGCAAGTTGTATTTTTGAGGAATAATTTTATTATTGAACAACAACCATGTTCTCAATGAACCCAAAAAACTCATTAATATCAAAGCTGAATGTTTTTGGAAGTAGTTTTTAGTTTGTTTTTAGTTTTAGCTATTTTAGGGGGATATCTGTGTGTGCAGGTGACTATTACTGTGCATAATTATTAGGCAACTTAACAAAAAACAAATATATACCCATTTCAATTATTTATTTTTACCAGTGAAACCAATATAACATCTCCACATTCACAAATATACATTTCTGACATTCAAAAACAAAACAAAAACAAATCAGCGACCAATATAGCCACCTTTCTTTGCAAGGACACTCAAAAGCCTGCCATCCATGGATTCTGTCAGTGTTTTGATCTGTTCACCATCAACATTGCGTGCAGCAGCAACCACAGCCTCCCAGACACTGTTCAGAGAGGTGTACTGTTTTCCCTCCTTGTAAATCTCACATTTGATGATGGACCACAGGTTCTCAATGGGGTTCAGATCAGGTGAACAAGGAGGCCATGTCATTAGTTTTTCTTCTTTTATACCCTTTCTTGCCAGCCACGCTGTGGAGTACTTGGACGCGTGTGATGGAGCATTGTCCTGCATGAAAATCATGTTTTTCTTGAAGGATGCAGACTTCTTCCTGTACCACTGCTTGAAGAAGGTGTCTTCCAGAAACTGGCAGTAGGACTGGGAGTTGAGCTTGACTCCATCCTCAACCCGAAAAGGCCCCACAAGCTCATCTTTGATGATACCAGCCCAAACCAGTACTCCACCTCCACCTTGCTGGCGTCTGAGTCGGACTGGAGCTCTCTGCCCTTTACCAATCCAGCCACGGGCCCATCCATCTGGCCCATCAAGACTCACTCTCATTTCATCAGTCCATAAAACCTTAGAAAAACCAGTCTTGAGATATTTCTTGGCCCAGTCTTGACGTTTCAGCTTGTGTGTCTTGTTCAGTGGTGGTCGTCTTTCAGCCTTTCTTACCTTGGCCATGTCTCTGAGTATTGCACACCTTGTGCTTTTGGGCACTCCAGTGATGTTGCAGCTCTGAAATATGGCCAAACTGGTGGCAAGTGGCATCTTGGCAGCTGCACGCTTGACTTTTCTCAGTTCATGGGCAGTTATTTTGCGCCTTGGTTTTTCCACACGCTTCTTGCGACCCTGTTGACTATTTTGAATGAAACGCTTGATTGTTCGATGATCACGCTTCAGAAGCTTTGCAATTTTGAGACTGCTGCATCCCTCTGCAAGATATCTCACTATTTTTGACTTTTCTGAGCCTGTCAAGTCCTTCTTTTGACCCATTTTGCCAAAGGAAAGGACGTTGCCTAATAATTATGCACACCTGATATAGGGTGTTGATGTCATTAGACCACACCCCTTCTCATTACAGAGATGCACATCACCTAATATGCTTAATTGGTAGTAGGCTTTCGAGCCTATACAGCTTGGAGTAAGACAACATGCATGAAGAGGATGATGTGGACAAAATACTCATTTGCCTAATAATTCTGCACTCCCTGTATATGTGTGATCCCTAAAAATATTACAAATGATGGAAAAAGACATTTTGCACTATCATCACATCATCATTTGAATAAAACATATTTTTACACAGGTCCAGTTTCATCACCAATAAAGTCGCTAAGACGATTTAAAAACAGTCTACTTGTCACTTGTTTACCCAGGTTAACCCTGTCGTATTTTCATAGAGTACAAAATACAAATGGAAGCTGTGGATTTATTAGGTGTCGATTGTCCAGTCCTATCTTATTCTGCCCGTTCCAAGACCCTGAAATGGGGCTGCATCCTTTAATGTAACCTTAGTGTGGTCCATGTGGGCCTGAGAAGATTTATTTCTGACAGGAGATTTCAGTTGCACAGGAAATCATCAGGTACATAGGAATCATGTTGAACTTCATGCTGCCTCAAGCCATGCAATCAAGCTCTCATTGAAACGCTTAGTTTGACTGATCTGGAGGGAAGTGCATGTGGAAGATACATAGCACACATTAGTTCACAATGACAAATGTTTTTTGATTGATCTAAGCTGTGGGTTTTGCTGTCATCTGTACAATAGTGATCATGGCCTTTGACTCCTTCTGCAGTGAGTTGCCCACAGTCATGGACTTGTAGACAGCACACCACAGCAGAGCGTGCAGTGATGGAAGGCCCATTTGATATATGTACTCTTAGTTTTATAAAGCTTTCTGGACTGAAGTAAGAGAAAATGACTTAGAAGTCTTTATTGAGAGCTTTAATAACTTTTTGCCTCGGGCTCCAAGAGAGTAGCTCTGACTTTGTTGTCAGAAAATAGCATCCTTTAGCAAAGAACTCACAACTCGTAGACAAACTTTTGTCTGAAGTCCCAGTTTGCTGTGTGGCCAGTAGCGGTTTTAGATATGGTCGACACGGGCGGTTGCCCTGGGCGGTTGCATCGTGGTGGGGGGCGGCATCACGGGCATTGGCAAAAAAAAATAAAAATGCTCATACTCATGCTGCCCCGATGTCAGCCAGCGCATTTTGGGAATGGCATAGGTACCGATCGGTTTTCTATCGCCCATTTGCTGGGAGTAAGGGCGCCCTTCGTTTGCGAGGTGCGCATGCTGCTTGCAGTGCAGGGAGGAGAGGGCGGGGCAGCGGGGGCTTCTCTGGCTGGCTGGAGCGGCATCTAATAACCAACTCACAAAATAAAACAAAATAAAAACAAACCAACAAACACGAAAACACCAGACATTATAATACAGACTTATAATTTGCACCGATGTTTTTTCAAAATTCTGTACGCGAAAAATGAGTGCAAGAGCCCTCGGTGCACCTGCTCGCTGCTGAAGTCAAAGTAAACTTTATTGTCATCTCCGCTACGGTCCAGTATATAGAGAGACGAGACGACGAGGCTCCAGTTACAGCAGTGCAAGTAAACAAACAATATATATAAGAAGAGTAAGAAAATAAATATACACTTTAGGACCAGGGGTAAAGGGATCAATAACAATTTAAAATTTACAGTTTGATGATTTAAAGTCTCACACACAACCCGTCGAAAGGGGAGGGGGGCCGGCTGCTTCCAAATAGAGAGCATTTCATTTATAATGATGCAAATCCAAGCCCATTATGTATTCATGATTTGAATCCTGGGTTGTGTGAAATCTCAGAAATGCACCCTAGACAAAGTGAATCTGTGAACTAAGGAGTAGGTGTGTTAGATCATGCTGTGGTGATCCTTGGGTTGAGGGATGTGTGTTCGTACTGGAGTGCAAAATTAAAACCAATGGAAGATGGACAAGAAAAGTTCAAAACCATCAGGTGCTCAGTTTAGAATAAAGAGAAAAGAAGAAGAGGAGAAACGAGCAAAAGATACAGGTAAGCAGATGTGTTATTGGACAATGGCAGGTCATCCTGAAACAATCAGAATCAGAATACTTTATTAAGTCCTAAGGAAATAATGTGGGTTACAGTTGCTCCAAGAAGAAATGGTAAAAATAGCAACAGTAACAGACTAAACTCCAAACAATACATTATGTTACAGATTTTAATATTAATTAGTCTTTGTCAATTGTTGATTTGTCCTGTTCTCATTGTATGACGAATTATGATGGCTGTTTGGTAGCTGTTTGCATACTATGCATACTCTCTCTCTCTTCATATGTGTGTGTGTGTACAACAGCTTTATGCTAATGTACAATCCTTAATATGTTTTGGGGGGCGCCAGAGGGAGTGTTCGCCCAGGGCGCCAAACAGGCTAGGACCGCCACTGTGTGTGACCATCAGGTCCATTGTGATAAATGTGTCGCTGATTGAAGGATTTTTTTTCTAAGTCTCTTTCTTTTTGGAAGTAAACAAAACATAAAGTTGTAAAACAAAAAGGTAGATTAGTTCATTTTAAACCTCTGAAAAAGTCTCAACTAAAAAAGTGAACTAGACCAAGAATGAAATCTTTGCAGTGGGAGGTTTATCTTCCTAAGTTACCAGGAGGACTGAACCGTGATTGATGACTTGTTGAGCATCCATTTGTGTCGCTCTCCAACTCTTCATGTTTATATGTTTAGGTTGGCAATAGACCTGGTGCTTTCAAGTTGGAAATGTGCCAATTGACTGCTCAGGGACCAGTGTTGGTTAATTTTCAATGTGCTCAGACTGGACTGGTGACCAGTCGGTGTGGCACAGGCAGATAGTCATGTACCACTGTCATGGTCCCCGTGCCTCTCTGGCTGGCTCATGATGGCCACAGGTTTTGTTTTGTTTTATCCCACTCCCTCTCTCCTGCTTGCCTGGGCGGAGCTCTTGGCCCACACACCTGCGGTGATTGCCACCGCCTGTTAGTGATCTGCTGGTGTTCTCTATGACTATTTAACGCTGCGGCACAGAGCAGTCGTCGCTGGAACATTGAACCTCCCGTGTTCGTGCTCTAAGCTTTCTCTCAAAAAGACTCTCTGTGTATTTTTGCCTATTGGTTCTAGTCGAGCTCTCTGTGTATAGAGAGAACTGGTGGTGGACCCTTTGCTGTGATCCCTGAGCGTGTCGGCGTGAGTGGAAATCAGAGCGAGAGTGGATGAAGAGGAGTGAGTGTGTATGGAAGAGGACCGGCGGAGATTGTACTGTGGAGAAGAGCGAATGTGGATTTTCTTCTCTCCACCCCCTGGACCCCTGCCCCACTCACTGTATATATACATATCATACTGTGGTTTCACTTTTTGTAAATAAATTGTCACCTGTTGCTTGGCAGAACGCTGTTTGCACTTGAGTCTATCCGTTAGCCATGACACCCACATGCTTACATGTCATAAATGCCAACTCAGCAAGAGCCTCGGTATGAGCAAAGGATACTGGAAAATTAGTGACATTTGTTTTGCCATGTAAATCTGTCGCACCTGTTTTTGTTTAGTAGGCTGGAAGGGGAGCACTTTATTTTCAGTTTAAGATAGAGAGTCTAATAATTTCTTTCATTATAAAATTAATATTTTGCATTCAAGAAAAGTAGATTTTTGCTTATATATGGTGTCAGTTATGGAGTTAACAAAAAATCGGAATTGGTCAAAAAATAATTGCACTCACAACAAAATGCTTAACTGCATACCTGTAATAAGTGCTTGTGCTTATCACAGTAGTAATCATGCCTCACTGTTTGATAGGTCAATTCAGTTGATGACTGACCACTCACTCTCTCTGATTAATTCCACCTGTTGAGAATTTCTTTATTCCATTGCTCATCTCACAACTAGGAGTCAACATCCGGAAGCTCAGCCTTGATTGAATAATGCCACCAGAATACTCAGAACGGTGCACAGAAAAGCTGAACAAAAATGGATTTTTAAAAAAAGGATAGACTTCTGGTGGCTTTTGATGTATTTAGAGAATTTCTATTAAATTATCAGAAGGTTGTAAGAGCAACGCAAAGAAATTAGATTTCTGTGATTGTGGCTAACAATTGTCACAGTCCCAGTGTTTCATTTGGTATTATTAACTCAGTTATTAATTCTTTCAGTGCTCCCCCTCTTGTAGCATCTAAAGCAATGTGCCAGAACTTACTGAAATTCTTTGTTGATAGAATTGCTTATATTAGGTCTCATATTATCCCCCCTGTCACTGACCCATCAACCTACGTTGCTTTTGACCACTTCATGCGCATCTTTTTGACTGCTGAATGAAGCAGTCTGCCACTTGAAACCCACGAGATATCCTCTGGATATTGTTCCATCTCGCCAACTGAAGGATGTTTTGACACTGTGGAAGTACACACTGTGAGTGAGCTGTCGATTAACAAAAGCAGTCTTCAGTCTAGGTGTGTGCCTGCTTATTTTTTAAACATGCTGTTTCGGAGCCTATTCTTGAACAGCAAGCCTGGATCCAACAGTTTTACCCAACTTCAGACTGATTTTCCTTTTATTTACAAAGTCCTGAGAAAGTTGTCTTTCTTCAGCTCCAGACCTTTCAAATAGACTCCACTGGAATGGTTTAAATCTTATTTAACCAATAGATGTTTTACAGTTAGGCTGGGGAATACATGATCAATTCATATGCTCACTCTAGGCTCATTGGAAACAAAAACCATTCAGCAGTCAAAAAGATGTGCATGAACTTAAATGAACAGGAAAAAAGAGTTCGCTGCGTTTGGTGCGCCTGAGATAGGATTTATTTTTAAAAACCAAACAAACCAAAAAAAACAATTTTCTAGGAAACTGCACGTGATTTTTGACTTATCTAACTCTTAACAAACACATTCAATTCCTGTTAAACCTTGCTTCTTTTTTCTTCTTCTTCAGAGAGTTTGAGAGAGCTAGCCATATCTTCATTTTGTCTCAACTTGTCTACTGACATAGTCTTTATTCAGGTGTCAGTCTGTCACTGCTTAGATGACTATAGCTGGTCCAAAATGCTGAGGTGCATTTAATAACTGACATGCAAAGGCAAGACCACATATTCTCCATATTGGCTTCTCTATACTGTCTGCTAATCAGTTTTAGAATAATTTTTAAGATTTAACTCATAAGACATTGTATGGATTGTCCCTTTCTTACTTCTCTGATCTTTTAAGTTTGCACACATTAGATCACCGCGTTGTGTTGAGCAGATTAAAGCATAGGAAAATCAGGCCTTTCCAGGAGTTGGTCCAAAACTGTGAATCAAACAGTTCTCTCACATCAGGATCTCCCCAACAATGACGCTCTCAAAACCAATTTTTATCCTTTCTTTATTCTCTGAGTTCCAAGTACTTTCATTTGTGTTCTTTTACTGAGCTTTTTTCACTTTGCTGTCTAGAAATTTATAATTTTATTGCATGTTTTATGGTTTTGGTGATTTATTATATATAGCACTTAGGTCAGCAGCTGTTGTTAAAACTAGCTTCTTGACTTGACTTGAATATTTTACTGGCATATTAAAATATTCTGATGAAGCAGATCCTTTCCCTCAACTTCACCTTAAAATACACCCAACTGAACTGACAGGACCATTGCTGGTCTCTAAACCTGCTGCATTAGCAGATTGAAAACAGTAATTTAGGCTGGGAATTTAACCCCATCCCAGGCCACCCTGTTCTCATAAACCACCAGACCCTTGCAAGCTAAACCTATGTGTTTCTAGGTAATGAGTACCCTAGTAGTTTTTGTTGTTGTTGTTGTTGTTTAATATTTAGTCAGCATGTACATCTTGACATCTGGGAGTAGATTAATCTACATTAAACCATTTTTTAATGGCATTGACCAATGAGCCTGTCATGAGCATCTATGGAAGAGCTGCTAAGTACAAAACCTTTATGAATACACAAAAAACCCAACAGATAAACAGACAAATATAGTAATATAAGAAGACCTTTGTTCTGTTTTGTTTTGATGGGGTTTTTTTTTTTAAATTATGCTTCTCACACTTCTGCATTTTCTTTTCTGTCTATTATAGACTCATACCTGGTACAGAGCACCCAGTCAAACTTTTCTCATCCGGTATGTTATTGCTGCTCCTGATGCTTTTTCATCACATACCTGCAAGACTGTCAGGCCACCAGGGAGCATTCAAGTGAGCCCAATATGATACCCTCCTTTCCATGCTGAATAGAGAGGCTTTTTTTTTTAATGTCTCGCTAAAAGAAAGTTGAAGAACTTTATTTTTAGACAATGTAAATTAAGTGCATTTAATTCCTGTTTTTGTACATTTCTGTACAAGAATCATGTTTTTTTAATTTAAAAATTCTGGACAATTTGTAAAATTTAAATAAAAGCAGGCTGTAACAATTTACAGTTATACCTTATTCACAACATAGAAAACATCAAACTGAAACTGAAAAAATTATACAATGTTAAGAAACTCAGAAGCTCATTTTGAATTTGATCACAGCAACACATCTTAGCGAGTTAGGAGAAGCTAAGTTTACCACTTCAAAAAGAAAAGATCCATAAATGTCTGAGAACTGAGGAGACCAGTTGTTGGTTCTTTGGGAGAGTAATGTTGTTACTTCCATCTCCGATGTAACATTATAACTCTCCTCTTTGATGTATTTTATATTTCATGATGCTCCAAATGTTTTCACTTGGTACAAAGTCTGGACTGCAGGCTCGTTCAACATCTGGACTCTTCTACTATGAAGCCACGATGTTGTAATATATGCAGAATGTGGTTTAGCATTGTCATACATTACTCTAAAGTCTTCATATTCATATCTTTTACCAGTGATGGTGCCTTTCCAGATGTGCAAGCTGCCATTTGCACAGACACTTCTACAACCCAATGCATAAGAAGATGAAGGTTTTTGAACTAAGTGCTGATAACAAGTTGATAGCTGCTCTTCACTTTAGTGTGGCATCCATGTTTTGCAAAGACATTTTTAATTTTGACTCGACTGACCACAGAGGAATTTTCCACGTTACCTCTGTGCATTTTCACAGATGTTCAGATATGTCGCCTTCTTTGCATGACAGAGCTTTAGCCTGCATTTGTGGATGGCACAATGGACTTTATTCATTTATGATTTTTGGAACCACATACAGTGATTTCCATGACAGAACCATGTCTGTTTTTAATGTAGTTATAACAGGGTCTGTTGATCGAGAGCATCTAATACTGTATTTATTGAATCGGCCTTCTCCCTTGCATACAGAGATTTTTACAGATTCTCTGAGTCCTTTCATCATATTATGTTCTGAATATGATAAGGTATCTTTCCTTTGCCATTTTATTTGATTTATTTTACATGCTTTTTTCAGATTTGTGAACCTCTACCATTTTTCTTCAAATGGTGAATTTTCTCCCCTTATATTCTGTGTTCTGTTGTAAATAAAATATGGGTTAACATGATTTGCAAATCACTGCATTCTGTTTTGTTTTTGTTTTTTTAATTTACCTTTTACACAGCAGCACATGTTTTTTGGATTTGAGGTTGTGAATCTAGACATTCAGTCTGGAATAAATAACTCTGATTACACTATGCATCTTCAGACAAGATTAAATGTATTGGGTGTGCAGTGAAGGAGCATCTCATCCATCCTTGTCAAGTGAAACCTGAGGCCAATGACAGGTGAACCTGTGGCACAGAAACCACAAGTAACTGAGGCTGCAATGCGTAGTAAAGAATGAAACACTAAGAGCACAGCAGAGTAAAAAACAGAAAACAAAAACAACAAAAAAAGCATAAAACATTGAGATCAAAGGGGGCAAAACAGAAATGAGAGCAGAATACAAGTCTAGGGCAAGGTTATACAACAATCACACATTGATTCTGAAGCTGCACAAATACTCGTCTTTTTGTTGGCAAGGAAAGTGAAATAGTAACAGCTGACTTTTGTAAAGACAATAGGAAAAGAAAAGTTGTATCTGTGGCAGTCCACTTGAAAAGTGAATGAAGCTGGATTCTTCAGCTTCCTCTCAGTTATGGGCTGTCAGAAATAGCAGCTGTTTTAGTATTAAAAAAAATCTTTAGTCACACAGAATAAGCACTGAATGTTATAACTGAAGACCTAATTCTTGATTTTAAGCTTTTCATCACTTCAGTTTCTGTCAGTGGTTTTCAGAAATATCCAGTGTGCTTAATGGAGAAAGCTTTCACTGATCCAGACGACCTTGATCCCAAAAATAGTCCTAAAGCCTAAAAATCAGTTAACAGTTGCTAAATAAGTCTAGTAGTTATTTTACTTTGTTTTCCTTTAGTTTCGTTCCGTTTCACCACCCCCTCTTTTGTGCTATGGGTGATATAAGAATAGGCAGCCCTGAACTTAAAGTGAGCCAGCGATGAAAGACTGTGCTCTTATAAAAAGCTAGATGTTATTTTTGTACAGGAGAAGCATAGTTCTGTTGATAATGATGCTGACTGAAGGAGAGGTTGTCTAGTGAAACTTTTTAAATGCACAAAAGAAAAAATCAGTCTGTCAAATGTGAAGAGGTCATTGGGGGCCATCACTATAAAATAGTGTGTGTTATAATGTGTTACTATTTATGCTGTAGTTGTGGAAATGGAGAGATGGCCCTTTTTGATGTTTTAAATGACGTTATTAGGAATTGTAAGAGGATAGGATGGATGAATGACAGATGCTTCACTATTCCATAAGCTGATCGCTCTTTCAGCTGGATAAGCTAAGAAGGGCCAGAGATTTCAGACTTCAGAGCTTGACAGGGGGCAGGTGCTGACTGTATATACTGCAACCACTGAGCATGCTGTCAGATTCAGGAGTAATCTGTTTACCTGTGCACACTAAGGCATGGTCAGTGATTCAGAGGTTTTGTAACAGGACAGTTGGACGCTCTCATGAACTTCATGCCAAGAACAATCCCTCTCTTTTCCAGTCTTGAGTTGGATTTGCACGTACACCATTCTTTCTTCTAAATGGGGATTGTGTCACTTTTTATACAGCCATGATATAAAAATCTAAAAAAATTTGGGTGTGAGCAGGGCTGGAATTTACATCGACTGAAACAGTTGGTAATGGTGTTAAACACAGAGTTGCTATGATTGTGCCTCGTTTTTTGTTGTTGTTGTTTTGTAAATGAAAAGGCTGAGTCCTATCTAGGAGTGGGTGGCAAGCAGAACATTGATAGTCTGGCTAAATCAGCCAGTAAAGTAAGTAAACTGAGACCAAAGTGAACAGTAACTCCAGTTTTGAACATATAATACTGTGCAAAAGTCTTGATCTAATGCTTCAGTGCCTAATGCAGAGGTTCCCAAAGTGTGGGGCCCACCCCCTAGTGGGGGGCGCAGAGCCATTGCGGGGGGCGGGGGGGGCGGGATGAAAAGATTTAAAAAAAAGAACGCTTGGACACTGCTAGCATAATTGACAGGTTTTGACAGGGCTCCCACACAAACGCAAAGCAGGAGATGAAGTATCGCCAAATATGTTTCCAAACCACCCTTTCAATCCAAAGACTAGAAAATATGGTGAAGCATATCTTCCCTTTGGCTTCATTTACACAAGTGCCAAGGTAGGTCTCTGCGACAGAATTAGTTTTCCCTGCATCGGGAGCACGCACTGGGCTCTCCAAATCACGGACAAACTGAATCCCACATTCTTGATTTGTAGTTCACAAACACTTCGTATAATGACTAACCACTCCTGACATTTTGGAGACGTTAGCTCTTCATACAGTAAAGTTACAGCGGGATACAAATAATATCAGGTTGATGCTGCCACAATTTGTTCCCCCTGTCTAAATCACGGACAAACATTGTCCCACAGCTGTTTGTGTTTTTGAACCCATTTTGCACAGAGAAGCATTTTTTGAAAAATGTATTGATAGCAATGTTGAATACAGGGAGTGCAGAATTATTAGGCAAATGAGTATTTTGTCCACATCATCCTCTTCATGCATGTTGTCTTACTCCAAGCTGTATAGGCTCGAAAGCCTACTACCAATTAAGCATATTAGGTGATGTGCATCTCTGTAATGAGAAGGGGTGTGGTCTAATGACATCAACACCCTATATCAGGTGTGCATAATTATTAGGCAACTTCCTTTCCTTTGGCAAAATGGGTCAAAAGAAGGACTTGACAGGCTCAGAAAAGTCAAATAGAGAACTTCAGGTAGAGTCCAAAATGAATCTACTGCATCGATAGGTCATAAAAGACAGTCGCAGAGCGTGAACCAAGGCATCTCCCAAATAATTGCAAAGCTTCTGAAGCGTGATCATCGAACAATCAAGCGTTTCATTCAAAATAGTCAACAGGGTCGCAAGAAGCGTGTGGAAAAACCAAGGCACAAAATAACTGCCCATGAACTGAGAAAAGTCAAGCGTGCAGCTGCCAAGATGCCACTTGCCACCAGTTTGGCCATATTTCAGAGCTGCAACATCACTGGAGTGCCCAAAAGCACAAGGTGTGCAATACTCAGAGACATGGCCAAGGTAAGAAAGGCTGAAAGACGACCACCACTGAACAAGACACACAAGCTGAAACGTCAAGACTGGGCCAAGAAATATCTCAAGACTGATTTTTCTAAGGTTTTATGGACTGATGAAATGAGAGTGAGTCTTGATGGGCCAGATGGATGGGCCCGTGGCTGGATTGGTAAAGGGCAGAGAGCTCCAGTCCGACTCAGACGCCAGCAAGGTGGAGGTGGAGTACTGGTTTGGGCTGGTATCATCAAAGATGAGCTTGTGGGGCCTTTTCGGGTTGAGGATGGAGTCAAGCTCAACTCCCAGTCCTACTGCCAGTTTCTGGAAGACACCTTCTTCAAGCAGTGGTACAGGAAGAAGTCTGCATCCTTCAAGAAAAACATGATTTTCATGCAGGACAATGCTCCATCACACGCGTCCAAGTACTCCACAGCGTGGCTGGCAAGAAAGGGTATAAAAGAAGAAAAACTAATGACATGGCCACCTTGTTCACCTGATCTGAACCCCATTGAGAACCTGTGGTCCATCATCAAATGTGAGATTTACAAGGAGGGAAAACAGTACACCTCTCTGAACAGTGTCTGGGAGGCTGTGGTTGCTGCTGCACGCAATGTTGATGGTGAACAGATCAAAACACTGACAGAATCCATGGATGGCAGGCTTTTGAGTGTCCTTGCAAAGAAAGGTGGCTATATTGGTCGCTGATTTGTTTTTGTTTTGTTTTTGAATGTCAGAAATGTATATTTGTGAATGTGGAGATGTTATATTGGTTTCACTGGTAAAAATAAATAATTGAAATGGGTATATATTTGTTTTTTGTTAAGTTGCCTAATAATTATGCACAGTAATAGTCACCTGCACACACAGATATCCCCCTAAAATAGCTAAAACTAAAAACAAACTAAAAACTACTTCCAAAAACATTCAGCTTTGATATTAATGAGTTTTTTGGGTTCATTGAGAACATGGTTGTTGTTCAATAATAAAATTATTCCTCAAAAATACAACTTGCCTAATAATTCTGCACTCCCTGTATTATTACACAGGGGGAAAAAAACAATGACACATAAAATAATTACACCGTGATACCTCTGCCTTTGTAAATGGAGGGACAGTAACTGCGTGTGTATGTAAGCATGTAAAAACTGCAGACAGTCTGGTTAACAGTATTTTGTTTCTATCTGCCATTCTGCAATTCGGACTGGGGGACCAAGCCAGAGTACCTGGAGAGCACCCACACAGAAAGGCCCCAGGTGACCACAGGATTCAAACCCAGGACTTCTCCCTGTGAGATTATGATGCTAATCATCACAACACCATGCTAACCTCAGTTTAACAAAACAGCACAATTTAGCCAGCTGTGTCATTTAACTTAAATATTTAATATGAAATAATGTCAAATTTCCACATAACAAAATACTGCTATTTTAAATTCTGATTTATTGAGGAGTATCATCTGCACCAGGTCATCGCTCTTTTACCCCTATCTGCAAAAGAGCAATAAGCAACTCTGTTGCTTGGAAGTTAATACATATGTGAGAATAACTGTGTTCAGTAGCATTCTTTAAAGCATTATGGACTGCAAGTAAATGATGATCAGATTGATCTTTTTGCTCAGGAGCGCATCTGCTTTTTTCTCTTAGCCCATCACAGCAGCTGCACCAATATTTGTATTCCCCACAAAGCCTGTGCTTAATTGTTCCAGAGACGTGTTTCATAGCAAGAGTTTCTAACTGCAGGATGCCGCACACAGCAGTCCTTATGTATACCTCAAATTTGAGAGCTGAAAAAGAAAAAGCTGCAGATCTCAGGGGGAGGGGGACACAAAGGTGAGATTAAAAAAAAGTAATTTTTATCTCCACCGGGATAAAAATTATTTCATGTTTTACAAATGGATGGAGTCTATAAAAACATTTGGTTTGCATGAATGTGCTTAACTTGGACTCTGTGACTCTGGATTTAATGGCTGTTTTTTTATCATGTTCATTATTGCATAATTTAAGATTTGAAACAACTTTGTGGAAAATCCCTCTTTCTCCCCCTTTCTCTCTCTCTACCTCGCGACCTCTCTCTCACAGGTTAATTTTCTCCCCGCCTGCTTTAAAGTAACACCAGCCATGAAACAGATAAGACAGCAACACAATTATGAATATATTTGCATTCTGCTTTTAATTAGAACTTTTGTAATTGCAGTAGCTAACCTATTTTGTACTGACAATTTTAAAAGTTAAATCAATTTGAACAAGCATGAAAGTGGAAGGGAAGAAACAGCCGTGCCTGAATAAATAAATGAAAGAGAGCCACTTGAGTTTTAATTATAAAAGGCATCACCATGTGTCATCTTTTGAAATAAAGGCTGTTGAGAGATTGTTGCGATAACAAGCCAGCGCCACATTCATGCAGGCTTGCTCTCCCTTGACAGTTTAAGACCAGAAAGTCTTGATAGACCAGCGAGCTATGCATGCGTGTCAGCGCAAGTATGTGTTTAAGTGTGTGGGCAGTTGTCTGCTGGTCCATGTTTGTTCTACATCCTCCTCTTCCTTAGAGTGGGAGGTCACATGTCATGAGGCGTAATAACACATAAAGCACTAGAGAATCAAAGAAAAAGAAATAACACTATGTCCGTGATCAGTGAAATATACTAAAATACACACACATTTGTGCGCATATAAATTAAATGTCACATCAAGACAGGCATCAAAGGCACAAGTGGCTTTGCGGAGTTGTACGGCACCATGATACCATGCATAATTCACTAACCTATCGATTGAAGGCATTTGGTTCAGCAAGCTGTTTGGTGTTGCATGCCTCTTGGCTATTCTCACCATGGAGAATGTTCCCAAAATAACTGCATCGATTTTTGATTTGGGTAACAGTCTAACTCCAATGAATCTTCCAGGAAAGGGAATTCAGTACATTTTGGGCTGTAAAGCATGGACAAGATTCCAGACTATCCACTTATGATCTTGGTATTTGTACTTTTGAGCTACCGTTCAGCTTGACTGATGCGAATTAAAGCATTTCTCAAGTTTACTGGTGTACATTTGCTATAAAAGGGGAGGCTTGACAAACAGTTGAATAACCATTTTTGCATTTTCTAATTCTGAGATGAATAATGAAATATAATCACATTTCAGCAAATGGCTACATACTTTATATTCAAGTTCTTGTACGCGCAATGTACCTAATTTTATCTAACAAAGGAAAAAGAATCTGTGCATTTTTTGTGTCATGTTGTGTCATTTAAGCATAGTCGTCATTGGGCACTGGTAGCACCTAAGATCCCAATCTTATTTAAAACAAAAAAAGACCACAGCAGATTCTTTACATAACTATACCTGAAGTTCTTTTCTATGATTGAAAATATAGTTTCTTCAGCTTTTATATTAATAGTGTTCACAACAGTCATGTAGCCTCTGAGTTGCTCAAATAAAAGCATACAAATGCACCTAATTTGAGAGTGTCTACAATAGACAACTTAGCAATTTTAACCAATCTTTCGTCACGCAAGCAGTCTGTTGAAAAAATACATCTGTGATTTGGGTTCATTTTGGCCAGTTGTGTTAGGAAATCTTGTGAAAGTTTATGAAATCATAAATGCAGAAAAATACCATCAGACTATGACTCAGCTTGCAATATCATCTGGAAAGCATCTGAGCAAAGCAGCAGCTTCATTTTTCAGCATGACAACAATCCCCAAAACACAATGTAACACTATCAGTCAAGGTTTGCCCTCCCCAGAGTCCAGAATTCAACATCAGTGAATCAGTGTGGGATCATCTTGAAAGAGAACAGAAGAAAAGGCCAACATCCAAAGAAGAGCTTTGAATGTCCTTCATGAAGCCTAAACTTAAAGAAATGACAAGACAGCTTAACTAAAAGAGTTCAGGTCATATTGAAAGGGTGATTACACCAGATATTATCCAAAAATGTCAAGCTCATAGAACTTACCAAACTCTTTTTGGTCAGTTCTCTCAACTTTTGCCTTATATACTGCATTTCCATTTATGTTAACTTTTGCTTCAGTAAAGTGCTGCATTTATTTCCCTTTTTTAGCAAAAAGACATGACGGTGGAATAAAAAAAGACTTTTGCACTACCGCTGCCAATTTTCCAAATTAGCCTGAAGAGAACTGATCGACTGGAAGATAGAAACTCCACTGCCAACTATTGTACATATATAGAGGTACATGACACACAGCTATAAATGCTGGTTAAGTAGGCTCCGCATAGATGCAGAAGTCTAAATTAAGCTTAATTCATATGTGTTGAGCTGAACTATACAGACTCACTTCTTTAAGCTGTAGATTTTTACTGTCACCAGGGGGTGAAAATGTCCAAAAAAATATATTGATCATATATTAATGTGGGTTACTCTTGGTTGTGCTGTTGTTGGTCCTTAGTCCTGTTGTCATTCTCTTTTCCTGTTCGAGTCAACTTTCCTACCAGTAAGCATTCTTCCCACTCATTGTTGTCTGGAGAGCACCGAGGAGGGAACTGGCCTGTGTATTGGGAGCAGTTGTTTAGGTTAGAGAGACTCTTGAGGGGAGGCATGTGTAGACATCAATATTTGGGGGCGGTGGGGGAGGGGAGACAACGAAGGGAGGTGATTATGTTGAGTGACTAATGGATCTTAACGGGATTGTAATCAAAGGCTGAACCCTGTTCATCAAAGTTACTCCTCTCTCTCAGGAGCAATTTGGAAAAGGAATCTTCATTGCACTTTCATGCAAATAAGGGACTGAAATGTTCTGTATTCTTCTTTTTGTTTAATCATTTCAGTTCATGTTGCTAGATGAATGATACGTGTAAAAGAAGTGGCTGAGCTTGCTTAAGCAATTCGAGCTAAAGGACAGCACGACTGTACGCTGCTGTTTCGATCTTGCGCTGATTAAAAGCTACAATAAATGGCGTGGTTTCTAACCTCAACAGCATCTCAATAGTTCTTCAGGCAGATGGTTGTTAAGTGGTAGTGGCAGTTTTAAAATGAGAGGGTTATTTGCAAAGCACTTTTGCAATAGAAAGTACAAACATAAAATCAGTATGAATTATGCTAGAGATATAAAGTTCCCATCTTAGACAGCGTGAGATAACAGGAAATAACATATTAGTGAGATAACACATTTGTTCCAAAAGAGCTGAGTGATAATGATGTACTGTATTGTGTACTGCGCACGTGGGAGTAAGTCACACAAGTCACAAACACCTTTCAACTCTTAACCTGCATGTCTCATGCAAACCACATTTTACTTTGGTAAGAAGTGATGTTGAGCTATAAGTAAAATCAGGTTGTTGCTTATGTCAAGCTTTTACAAGTTTAAACCAATTACAAGACAGTGGTTCTGAAAATCTGTATTTTTAAAAATTAATTAAAGCTGATGATGAGGTCATAAATCTTGACATTGTGTCTTAATCAAGAACAACCCTCCAAGATGAAAAAATAGATTTTGGTATGAAATTATGATAAACAATAGCACAACACAGTGTGAAGCTCAGTGTCCTTCAGGACAGTCACATCATTTCTCATTGGACAGCTATTAACTGCCCGTGGTCCTTCGTATATGTCACTGTGTCATTGTTTTACTACTTTGTTTTCAAAATAATAATCAGCATGCCTTACATCAGCGGTCCCCAACCCTCGGACCGGTACCGGGCCGCGAGAGTTAAGGCTCAGGTGTGAAATGTATAGTTTTCAGGGTTTTTATCGGTTTTCAGCGTTATTTTGTTATCGCTTTTATCGTTTACTCGGTTTTCCTGGGTCTTTTCACGTGTGTTATGAATAAATTTTCTTTTTTTCAGTACCGGTACTAGTTTTATTTTGTTGTATTTATCCGCGACACCTTAAAGGCCGGTCCATGAAAATATTGTCGAGCATAAACCGGTCCGTGGCGCAAAAAAGGTTGGGGACCGCTGCCTTACATGACTCATGGTAAGGCAAATTAAAATTCTAATCATGATCAGTGCTAATAATAGCCAATGTCATAACAATATTACATATTCTGATTAAATACTAAGGTATGAAACAACCAATATATGTTTCCTGACTATCTGAAACGTTTAGAGATGATAACTTATTTAATACCAGAAAATAATATGTTGTAGTTAAGACTGCAAGAATCTAAGGTATTATATTAAGACAAAAAAAAGTCAAACACCTAAGCTTAATGCCGTTTTTCAAATGCCCTGCTGTGACTAATCCACCTAACACCTGGTCACCATAAAAACTGTAGATTACATCAAATAATGTTACATAACAGGCCAGATTTAATTTAGTCAGTGTTACGACATTTTACTTTATTAATTCATTACATCTCAACTTGCACAATAGTGATCATTCAATGCATTTACTAGGTCGTTTGCTAGAGTGGATAGGTTGTTTGCACAGCAATAACAATGGCACCAAAGTGATTGTAACAGAGTAGGCACACAATTCAAATTAATGTTGCAATAAAGAAGTGCTTAAAACAAAATAGACGAACAGTGGACTAGCTTTACATCTGTAACTTAACCGTTTAGTCAGGAGAACGCAGCTTTTATATTCAACCTAACTGTGTGATAGTGCTTTCCATCATTAAAACACATTATATTCCTCTGGAACTACTTTTTACATTTATTTTTAATCTAAAATACCAAATAGAGCAAAACCAGAGAACAATATTTTATTTATATTTTTTTTTCATCAATTGTTGGGTTGATTTTTAACATTTTTCCAAGCAATCAGACAAAATTAAAGATGGACACTGAGAGGAATCAATACTCGACAAACAGATTCATTGTTGATTCAAATCTTTTTTCAAGTAATGAATGAAGTTCATTTTTTCCCGGAGCATAAAAATACCACTTTAAAAATCTAATAATATTGTGTCACTGTAAGTGAATTGTAATATAAGGCCAAACATGTCTTACTATTTCTACTTGCAAGATACATTAATAAACAGTATGTGTCGTTAAATGTATTGTACCTGATGCATTTATCCACATCTTTTACTTCCACATACATAATTGGAAACACTGAAAGTACCAGGTCTGATAATGAGTGGACAACTGCTTGCTGTTTCAGCTGTTTGGTACATGTTGTTTTGCCTTGAAGTTTGTTTATAATGCAATTTATTGTCTAGTATGGAATAGAGATGGACCGATCCGATATTACGTATCGGTATCGGTCCGATACTGACCTAAATTACTGGATCGGATATCGGAGAAAAATAAAAAATGTAATCCGATCCATTAAATATCACGAAAGCACCTCACAAAACTTGCAACACGCGTAACTCACCTCAGAACGTTAGCACGTCGGAGCAGTATGCATCACGTGATAGAGCGGCTGTGGCATGCGGGACCTGTCGGTGGTCTGGATAGCATTTGGAGCTTCGCTAGCAACCCGGCATTTCATCTCCGACAAAGTTATCCCCGAGAGAAGTAAAGCAAGTGTGTAAGTCCATCTCTGAATGTTTGTAAAGCATTCCCGTTAAGCTTAACAAGCGACTGCCTCTTCTTGCTGCTACTTCAATCATGAAACTGCTTAATGATCAGCTGATCGGCTTTTCTGTCGCGAGTCCGTCTCTCTTGTTTGTTTTTGGCCCACTTTGCACCAGAAAGAGGAAACCAGTGGATAAACAACAGCAGCACGTTTAAGCTTGATAAGCTGTTGTTAGAATTTATTTAATATTACTTTCTACACCAGGATCTTTTTCTACGTAGCTGACGCTGGTAACTGTGCAGGGGCGGATCTAGCAAAGTTTAGCCAGGGGGGCCGATAGGGCATTAACAGGGAAAAGGGGGCACAAAGACATACTTTTCTTTCTTATTCTCATTTAAAATGTCTAGCTTTTAATAAATAATTATCTGACACCCAAAGTTTTAATTTGATGTAAAATGAATAGAAGTCAATTACTGTATATAGTGACTATTAAGTCTAATATATATACCCTAGTAAGCTATAGTACTTTTTCCTTTGGGAAGGTACCATCTGTGCAGTCTGCAATTTTGTTGAAGAAAGATGTTGAATCTATTTAATATTTCTTGAAAAATAATTGATTTCTGTGCATTTTTTTCACACTGCATCAAATTAAGGTTGATTACGTCGATTAAGCATCATGAGGTGGAGCGTGAGGGGTGGTTCCCTATTTTTTATTTATTTATTTTTGTTGTTGCTGGGAGTTGGAACCCTATTAGTTAGGTTGCTTAATATTTACGCTAAGTACTCTTTAAAATACCAGAATAGGGAGGATGGTGTAGGTCTTAAGTTTATTAGATTGATCAGTATTGCTGAACTATGAAATATTTTTTTTTTGCATACAGGTATAACAGAATAGCTTTAGTGTAGTTGTTGTTTTAAACTTGAGTATGAACTTATACAAAATGCAGCAAGATTTTAAAAAAAAAGTTTTGTTGATTAAAAAACACTATATCGGATTCATATCGGTATCGGCAGATATCCAAATTTATGATATCGGTATCGGACATAAAAAAAAGTGGTATCATGCCATCTCTAGTATGGAAGAATACTTATCCAGTGTATTCACTTTATTTATAATTCTAATGAGTAAAAGTGTTTTTTACTTTTACAAAAGCATTCTTGAACAAGACACTTATAATAAACCTGCATTTCGGTAAAATTAAACTCTGTTAATTTATGTGTTTTGCATACCCAAGCAGTTCAACGATGCTCTTGTACACCATTCACCAAATGTTCATCAATGAACTTGTCCAATGGCCATGTTGTATTGACATTTCAGAACAATAGCTTTTGTTCATAGAGCTCAATATTACAGGATGAGCTGATAATATAATTACTTAAAAGTAATAAAAAAAACATGTATTGAACTTAAAATAACCTCAGCCCACACCCTTGTCTAAACAGCTACATGAATATCTGGACGAGCATTATTATGATGATATAGGAACAGCACCAACACAGGGATATCAAATTGTACCATTCAAACCTATACTATACCTGTAGCGTAGTATATGTTAAAATACTATAGGGTCATAAAAGTACTCTTGATAAATCTGAAAGTAATATTTCTATATCGTATATTGTTTGTGAGGTCTTAATAATATTGTAAATTTAAGCTTTGTAAAGCTTTTTCATAGAGAGACAGAAAAGAAATGAAAAAGATTGTCTACTTATGTTTCAAAAAGGGAAGAACAATTATTTGGCAGCAGGGGAATTCAGGCCAGAGGTGTGAGGTAGCCTGAGACAGCCTTTCATCGTTTCAGCATGGAGGACTGAAAAAAGTCAGATTTACTGATGAATTCAAGCGCCAGATATATGGCAGTGACAGAACAGTGTATGTAATGAGAGACACATTAGAGACTGACCAAGGAGAAGTATCACTCCATTTCTAATAGACATGCTACACCCACTGGCCTGCAGTCAGTTTGCATGGAGAAGGGGTTATAACTGCATTAAGATAAAGTAAGTAAGAATGCAAGCAAAGTTTAATTACACAGTGCTTTTCAAAGACATGTAGCCACAAAGTGCTGTACAACAAAACCGAGTAAAATAAAGGTTAGGGTTACACCCAAAGCACACCACTAATTTGTCTAAAAACTACTTAAAAACCAAGAAGTACTGCCTGTCCTATCACGTTCAGTGGGGTATTTTCTACATCTAATAGGTTTAACTTGAAAGATGCCTTTGTTTTCTTTCTAACCTGTATGTTAAACAGTGATGTCATGGCTTTAGTGCAGTCTGCAATATCAGACCACTCAGTCCACTCATTAGCACATTTCCAATGAAGGTATGTTTCCACCTGAATTACCTAAACGGATTCATTTTCAGTCCTCAAGTGTCTGTGCTCTTGCTCCTCTGTGCAGAATTAAGTGTATTGAGATGTCATTTACGATGCTGGACCCAAGCAACCAGCACAGGTCACAGAAGGACAGTGGACTTAAAATGAGATGTACTTGTAGTAAGTAGTACCTACGATATGTGTTCCAGAACCATGCGCCCACAGGATAATAGCCACCATATAGCTGTGATTTTATGAAATATAAACAACGCAGTCAAGGTGCTAGTCATGCTGCTAGAAAACAGCTCAAAACTTGAGGCTCAGAGAGCATGCCACTGGTGTACACAATCACCAGGAGAGAGACTCTAGCCTCACTGCAGGAGAGATAAATAGACAAGATTACTAATTACCAATTTACCTGCAGCTGTGACTGCAGCACTGTGCCGCCGCTGATGTCTCTTACCCAGACAGATACAAAAAACACACCCCACTTCCACAGCATTATCTGTAAATGAGCGAAAACCATCAGTGGCAAACAACCTATTTTGTGCCTATGCGTTAGAGAAAGGAATAGAAAGAGGCATCCAAATTTCCACAGTGTACATATGGTGAGTAGGATACTTGTTGACTGTACTATGAGTAGAGAGTGGGACTTAAATTATAATTTCGCATTGCTGTATAAAATTACTACAGATGGTCACGCTGACTTTGGAGATTCCTTCAAGTGCAGACTGAAGTGCTGTTGGGATAAATGAAGAGAATCAATACTGAGGCAAACTCTCTCAGCTACCTGTTTCATAAACCGTATCACATATCAAAATGTCCAATCTGATGTTGAACCTAAATTTGCAAAAGGACATACAAGAAAACCTTTGAGAAATTTAAGTGGTAGCTCAGTAGTACACTAGGAGACACTATAGGCTATTATGCTCAAACTGCGCCCTTGAACTGCATATTTGATTTCCTATTACAGCATTAGATCACAATATATGAACCACTCAATTTAACTTTTTATGTAGGCTCTTGCCAGTTATTGCAAACTGCTTTATAAGGCTTTAGAGCATCAACATATACAACAAAAATCAGAGAAACAATACATTCACAATAAACCACATACATATGTATACACATGTGCAAACAAGGTAGGGCGCAAAGCAGGGACGGAGCACTTTCTTTAGATGAAGGGTTCAGGTTTAAGCCTCAGTGATGACAAGTATTCATCTCACTGAAGTGTCCTTGAGCAAAGCAATGAATCTATACCAGGCTCAAGAGTGCACTTCTCAAGCTTACCCAGCAGTCTGATTTGCCTTTGCACAAGGGTAAGCAAAAAGAGAATTTCCATAAGGGGATCAATAGAGTAACACATAATAATTACACAGAGACCTTTGCCCTGCTTCTTGTTACCATAGGGACAAGCAAAAGATCTAGTCAGACAATTCTCTGTTTAAACCACTGCTCTGTAGCAAAGGGAAAGCCTGGTTGCATTTTACTCTCTACTTCTTAACTTTACCACAATCAACCTGTGGTCAAAAGGAAGAGTAATATTTTATTATTTTGGTACCGGGTACAAGCACGTAACAAAGCATGGAACACAATAAAAGTGATAGTTTAAAGCTGCTCTTTTAGCTGAACATGAAATCATGTGATGTCCGATGACGAGGACAGCACCTTTGAGAAGGTGCCTGGGTGCCACCCCATTTGTTCACAGAGAGAAGATCGCCGACCTTTCTGCCATACTTCAGGCAAGACTGGAAGCGGATCCAAAGTACAAGGCTACACATCACACACATCTGTGCACTGGACTTTATTCAGACCAAATGCCACCAACCCATATGACTTAGAGGTGGGGAAAAAAGCATTTCAAAGCTCTTCCAATGCCCCAGGCCCAGCTGCAGGCTTTCTTCTGTTTGTTCTAGACAGTGGCTGGACACTTTAAAACCTACTTGCTAGGCCGCTAGTTAAAGCATAGCAACATGAACATATTCGACATCTAGTGTAACAGCAGTATTTTAATATGCAAAAGTAACCAAATAAATAACTTATTATTAATATTAGTATTTTCATTACCTCGGCCTGTATTTTTCTGGCTCAGGTTGATGAAAAACAACAGATCCACCAGTCAAACAAGTGTTTTTTTCTTGTTTTATTTTTTCCAGGGCAGTAATGAGCCATGTTTTAGCCAGGCAGTTTCACTGTTATTCGCCAATAGACAGTAATCAGAGTCATTCACACCCACGCCATGTTGCCTGCAGGCTGCAAACTGGGGTCAGGCCTGATATACAAAAAGCGTCCTGTCAGAGTTGCCTCAGCAGTACTGAGTAGCTCAGCATTACCAACTTGCAGAAAAGCTTTTGGTTTCCTGCAGTCATCTTGCATTTGGGAATATCATTGTGTTTCACAAAAAAAGTTACCTTTCACTTCCTGTGCTCACTAGGTGATATTAAAAACACCTGCTAATCTGTGGAACCCACATTCAAAATTTCATATGACGAAAAAAAACCACCCAAATTTTATCTTAATTCAAAATCGATGACTTCCCAGTGGGCTTGGGTAAAAGGTCCCCTGAACGTTTTTGGACATATTACTATTTACAAGTGGAGCAAAATTCACTAACTCAAACAATATCTCAGGTGTACCTGACTAAAAATTTCTAGGTGGCACTGAGGAGTCATTGTGCACCTCCCATGTGTGAAATGTATCAACTGTGTAAATGTTCACTACACTTGATGGGTGTAGTAAATTTAATAATAATTTAAAAGCAATAATAATAATGCGCTGGTCTGGTATATTGCATTATTGTTTGTTGGGACTTTTCAGTCATTTAAATATTCCACATTTATATTTTGAGGGTTATATGTGAAAATGTTGTTGCATATTTGTTTGTTGTTGTTGTTTTCTTTTTCTTCTATTGGAAACATTGAGTAGCTTTAATGGTAACATATACAAGGCATATATAAAGAATGTTGAGAATGTTATTGAAGAAAAGTAATGTATTACACATTACTTGTAATTTTCCTTAAAAATAATGTAGTGCATGACTTAATTGCTCACCAGAAAAAGTAAATCTTTAAACTACTTATTACTCGTTGCCCTTTGAAATTACCTGAAATGCATGGTGTTATAATTACCAGTTAACAACATAAAGGCTACAGTCCTACATGCCAACACAAATACTTATCCTAATAAGGAGCTTTAATTTAGGTCTGAACATAAAGCTGACAACATAAAGCAAAAACAAAAACAAGCTCAAACAGACTTCAAAGTGATCGCCATGATGACTCTATTTTAGACACATGCTACCTGTTGAAGTTCAGGGTCTGCCCGCTGGGCAGCAATCAGCATTCACTCAGCTTGAACGTGACTCTGGGTTCTCAGCTAGCTTAACGTTAGCATGCTGTCTGTGCAGGTGCTTGCAAACAGCCAAATTTCTGCCAGCAGCATAAAGCGATGGTTTCAGTCCTGGATGCAATTTCCACTTTACCATCACACTCTTATATTAGTACAAATAAAAGCTGTATCCGTGTTGTGAAGAGAAAATTATTAGGAGGCAAAGAAACACAGACTCAAAGATTTTACATGTACATGGACGATGCCCCGTCACGGTCTGATCTGTTCTGCACCAATGTGTGCACAACAGATGTGACACAGAGGAATCGCGCGGGGCTGTCCGTACATCCTTTATTTATACTCAAACACTTTCACAACTGGTAGGTGTGGCATGTACAGAACTCAACAACAACTCCTTAAAAGGAGAGACCATTAGCTTATCTGTTGAAACAGGAGCTTATCTGTTGAAACAGTAAAAAGGCGTTTAATGGTCATATTCAGCAGTTTTACAACTCATAAGCTCTTCTTCCTTTAAATGAAGCTACAAATAAACATAACACAAAACTCAAAATCTTTCAACACCTGTACACCATTTTGCTTCTCCCATTCACAAACTGAATTCAGGTACAGCTGATTGTAGACAAGCCTGGTGTGTGGATAACTGAGGAACCTTTGCAATGCAAGTAACAACATTATTGTAACTTACCGAATTAGTACAGTAACACGTTACTTTATGGCGTTATGAAAAATGTAATGGGATTACAGTAACATTCTTTGTTATGCGTTACATCCAACACCGCATGCCTTCAGCCTGAACCTGTTCACTCACTATTTCTAATATAGTTTGTGGATTTTATATGAACTGTTTTACACTGTCTGGATAATATGCGATGACTGAATAAAGATAAATATTTAATATCAAATGAAAGAAAACTGACAGAAACATAAACTCTTGGTGAGTGGGCAGCGTGGTATCTGGCTGTTTAACCGTGGAGGTTAATTTAGTTCTATTAAAAAAATGACAAAAGTAAACTCTAACATTTATTTCCAGAAAAAATGATGTCTTTGTTTCTCTTGACAATAAACAGGAGACAAAGTCTGTACTTTTTACTGGAATTACACTTAAATTTATGAATAATGATCTGTCAGATCTGACCTCCCTGAGACAAGGACGCTTCCTCCTCAAGAACTCCGGGTTAACCTTTTATTTGATTGCCTCAGTGTTTTCAGCTTCTCCTGTAAATGCTGCTTTTTTTTCTGGGTCAGAAACAAGGCAGTAAAATGCTCAAAGTCAATAATTTTTAAGTGCTGATGAACAGTATTTTATTTTGTCACACCATAGAGTACACTGCAGATTGCAGCAAAAACACTCACATATATATTCTGTGGTATTTATAATTGATTGTAATGATAAATTCTAATACCTTTTTGGCATGGTTTTTAGTAAAAACAAGTAAAACAAATATGGCTTTAATGCCTCAATATACCTCAAATATTCTAAGCCACTCTAGTGACTCAAGATATCCCACGTTCTTGAGGGTAAGACCTTAAAGCAAGTGGTAGAATAGTAGCAACAAGCTGTAAATACAACACTGAGATCTCTTTAAAAGATTGGTGTAGCAACCAAGCTGCAGGCAATAAACAAACAAAAACAATGAGCTGAAGTAGGTTAGAAATAAAGGCTTCTCAGTGAGGGGAGTCGAGCTAAATTCAACACACCTAGGTCGGGGCTAATGACTCCCGGTTTGCTCTGTTTGTCTGTGTGCTTGTGTGTGTGAGTGTTTTGTGATGGTTGTAGTTTTGTCTGCATTTCCAATTCATATCACACCCTTCTTGACAGTGAAAAAGAGTGCACAACAACTATAATTGTTATAATTGATACAGCACCGGCCTATCAGAATTCCCTCCCATGTATCTCGCTCTTGAAGATGCAGACCAGTGGCACCTGCCTCAGGCGTTAGCAGTTACTGATGCAAGTTATGGTGTTACTTCAGTGAATAAAGTGAGTTTATAATGGGTCACTCCATTACATCACCTGGGGCCATGTTGAAAATACCACGAAAATGACAGGAGGAGAAAACGAGAGAAAAAGAGTGACACTTATTGTTATAGCCTTACTGTCCTCATGGCCTAAGGCTGCAAGTCACAGTTCTTCATGAGGACAATGACATGGTAAAAAGTGATGCCTGCATGCCTTTACATTTATCAAATTATCTTTCTGCGTAAAGAATACATTCCTTTAGGGTAGTGTGGTGTTGAATCTTCTGGGCTTATCTCTGTTTAAGAACCGGAGGCATTTGTACATAACAACTAAGGTTTCATCTTTAGTCGACTATCAGGTCACACACTCAAAATAGCAAATGTAAGAGCAGAAGTATGTGAAGAAAGAAAAAGTTTAGGTGCATTCACAAGTACCGCTGTCTGCAGTACTTCCTGCCATATGGCATACTAACACTAGTTTGTGTCGACTATTTGCACTCAATGGCCCCTGTCTTGGCTGCAAAGTTAAAGGGGCAGACTTTGTCAAGCACTAACGTCGTGGCATAATTTGGTATTACATGTAGAAAATAAATCTTTGGTCCAAGGCAAATGTTCAAGAACTGCAAATAATGTGGTAAACACAGCCAAGTGTTATTATAATCATTCAAAATAAGAACATAATTTACCATGTTTGAGTTCAGGCAGTACCGCCCTATCAAACAGCATGCGTTACACTTTTAAACACATAATACACATAATGTTTTATATGGAGCTACTATAACAAAAGTATCTGAAATAGGACAGTTTGTACTGATCAGTCTTTCTTTCTTTCTTTCTTTTATCCTCTCTTCTCATCTCACTACCTTAATTCATTGATTCATTACAAATGCAGGCTCTTTTCTCACGATGACCCATAACATCTCTAATTACGATCTTCTCCCACAGGGCTAACTGGCTGCCAGGGGTTGGAAGAGTTCACTGAACCTTCAAAGTG
The DNA here is from genome assembly GCF_018398535.1 of Haplochromis burtoni. NCBI lineage: Eukaryota > Metazoa > Chordata > Actinopteri > Cichliformes > Cichlidae > Haplochromis > Haplochromis burtoni. The sequence continues at coordinate 95,108 of NW_024583163.1, read as the reverse complement.
CACAGCTGTTATCTTTGACTAGTGGCCAAAAACAAAATTATAGCTTTGGTAAGAGGTGGGTATAAATTTAATCTATTCAAAGCTGCGTTGTGTTTATTTTTTACAATTTCTTATAAATCTGTTTGTCTTTACCTACCTTAAACATATTGTTTGACAATTTTTCTGGTACCCTTTTCCTTGGAATTCAGGAAAATAACAAAAGAAAAGAAAGTACTGAAAAAGAAATGCATTGTCTTCTCTGACAAAGATCACAAGCTGAACCCCCAAAAATATTCAGTCTCACAGAACCTTTGCGGTTTTAGTCAGTAGTATTTATTGAACTTCACCTTCTGCATCCATGCAGTGCATGAAATGGTTAGACTAAGGCAGAGTCCCGGTGCAGTACTAGGCTTGGCAGAATATGACAGGATGTTCAGGCTGAGCTGATTCCTTATGACTATTTCCACTTTAACAGGAACTGAGAAGATTCTTCCTGCTACCTTAGTGTTGCGTCAATTTCACATGCAAATATTGAAATAGTTGTTTCACACGTATACAATTCCCCTGAAAGTGTTTCCACAGAGTCAGAAGTGAGGGCTGCAGATCTATGGTGGTCTTGGCACATCAGAATTCAGTTTTATTCATCAGAGCTTCCTGCAGAGATGCAACGCAACACATTCACACTTATTGTTTTTCCTTCCTCTGTTTTTTTCTATTTATATGAGCTATTAATCAACAGTTTATTCGTTTTTCTTTTGTTTGTTTATTTGTTTGTTTGCTTCAATCAAGAAACTGGCAAACTTGCAACAGCAAAATGATTAAAAATTGTTTTTTTATGGACACATAAAAAAATATCTTTACCATTCCATACCATTTAGCACCATTTCTAGAATTACTGTTCAAGCTGAGTGAATGCTGGCGATAAGCGAGTTTTGCACACTCTCATCATCCAAAAGACGACATCCAAACACAAAAACTCACAGCCAGTCCTTGTTTAGTGGTGTCAAACTGGCCTAAGTTTCTTTGATTTTTGATTCTCCCTCACTATTTTAACTTAATCGTGTTAGGCACATTAACTGCATGATGTGCTGTCACTAAAGATTTTCCTGCTGTTAAGAAGACATTGTCATCAAAAGTTCATCAGAGTTAGGCAGTGCACAAATCTTCTTGCGTTTGCTCCTGCAGCCAACAGCGCGCTGACACATTTTCAGTAAGCCGAAGTGGCTTTAGCAAGGCAGCTTCTCATTGTTTATTTGAGGGCATGCCAGACTAGTGATTATGCCGGCCTCATGCAACCTCATGCAAATTTGTAAAGTGGTGATGCAGATTCATAAGGGGGAGAAAGTACTTGTTAGCCAACAGGGCAGTTCAGACAGTTCAGGTCTTTTCCGTGGGTAGAGTAATTCCCCTTTGGTGTGGACTCTGGGTTTTGTAAGTTTCAGGTCAGCTGAACACATAGCCTGTCCGCAAAGAAAACAAGTCCACTGGAGCTCGTAGTACAAATCAATTTGAGACCTTTTTTGAGGAAGCGTGTTTTCTTTTTTTTTCTGCACTGCTAAACCAGATTTTAGCGTTTTTTCGACCTTCCAAATCCCACTTAAACCACGGGTTAACATGTCGGTTCATCAGTATGGCTAATGTAAATTGCTGAGTAAGCAAAGCAGGATACCCTTAAGATAAAGCTTCTGCTTTCCAATAGAACATTTATAATTGGCCTCAAACAAAGAAAATTCACCTTTTTAAGGGTAAAATCCATAACCCATTTATATTATTGGTACTATGTATATAAATGAAGGTGTGCTGTATTATCTGGCATGTAGGTCTCCATGGATCATGCTTGTTTGTCCAGCACATCCCACAGATGCCTGGTTGGATTGAGATCTGGGGAATATGGAGGCCAAGTCAACACCTCAAATTCACTGCTTTTCTCCTCAAATTATTCCTGAACCATTTTTGCTTTCTGGTAGGTCGCCTGCTGACAGAGGTAGGTGGTACATGTCAACGTAACATAAATGGCGGGGAATGAGATTTCCTAGCAGAGCTTTGCCCAAAGCGTCACACTGCTTCTGCCAGGTTGCTTTCTTCCCATAGTGCAGAGCTTCCCAAAGTGCAGAGCCATTGCGGGGGGGCGCAGTATGAAAAGGGGAAAAAAACGCTTGGACACTGCTAGCACGGGGCGCCCACACAAACGCAAAGCAGGAGATGAAGCATCGCTGAATAGGTTTCCAAACCAACTTCATTCTAAGCCAAAGACTAGAAAATATGGTGAAGCATATCTTCCCTTTGGCTTCACCTGCACAAGTGCCGAGGTAGGTCTCCCCTGCAGAATTGGTTTCCCCTTCGTCGGGAGCAGCGCCGGGCTCTTCAAATCACGGATAAACAGTATCCCACATTCTTGATTTTTAGTTCACAAACACTTCTTGCAATGACTAACTACTCCTGACATTTTGGAGATGTTAGCTCTGTATACAGTAAAGTCCACTGTGTATTCTGACACCTTTCTATCAGAACCAGCATTAACTTCCTCAGCAATTTAAACTACAGTTGTCATGTGTTGGATCTGGCCAGTCTGCACTCCCCATGTGTATTAGCGAGCCTTGGCTGCTCATGTCACCCTGTCACTGCTTTACCACTCTTCCTTGCTTGGATCACTTTTTATAGATACTGACCACTGCAGACCAAGAACACCCCCAAAATACTGCAATTTTGCAGATGCTCTCACCCAGGAATCTAGCCACCACAATGTGGCTCTTGTTAAACTCGCTCAAACTCTTATGCTTGATCATTTTGCACATCACAATAACTTTAAGGCAAAAACTTTTCACTTGCTCCCCAATATATCCCATCAACTCGCAGGTGCCATGATTAAGAGATAATCAGTGTTATTCACTTCACCTGTCACTGGTCATAATGTTATGCCTAATTAATAAGGTAAAACAGGTGATAAGGCCTTTACATACCAGACATGTAAAATCCCTGCGAATATTTAATGCATTAAAAATATTTTTTGGACTCACCTATTCTTAATGCAGCCCTTCATACAGACCATGTAATTTCACTGGATAAATTTGCGGCATTTATTTTTTTTAGACCAAGTTTAATTTTTCAGATCTGAATAAACAGATCTGACCAATCAGATCACTGGATTTGGCATCAATGCACTCAAAGCTCAAAATGCGCATCTCCACTGAATATACAATGATACACATATAGTTAAATAATACTATTTACCTCAGACACACAGCTAGATGCCGCTCCGGGTCAGCCAGGTCTTGGAAATTACTTCTCTGCTTCCTCAGATGTGGTCCAAACTCTGCCAACAAGAGCTCAAACTGCTCCACTGGCATCCTGAACGTGCTGAGTGTTTAATAGCCATTATCAGATAAACACTTTCAGATTTTAAAACTAGCTTTACCAAGGGGACATAAAAAGATGTATTAAATGCTATCCTTATATGCCTTAAACCTCTTTCATTTTTTTCTAAACTACACACACAACAGTTTTGACCTCTTCATGAAGCTCACATCATCACCTAACCTTTACGAGATTCCACTTTCTTTCTGTATTTATTGTTAGGTTTGATGCTGACTGAGCAGCCCCCATTTCTGTCAAACATTTCATGCAACACAGTTGCAAGTTCAACAACAAAAGACTACTAGATAAAGAACTTTTTTTCTATGTGATTCGTACAAACTGGGTCTAAATTTGGTGCATCCTTTGGAACAGTTCTAGGTACGCTTGAATAGGGGGTGACATTTAAACAAAGCACCCATGGGAACCCAGTGCAGAGCCACAAACGTTATGGGAGAAAGGATCAGGCTTGTAGTTTATTACTCCCACCAAGAGCGTGACCTGAGTATGTGGCATCTACACGTACAGATAGAGGGATGTGCCTTCTGGTGTGTATAATTAATTCAGAGTGAGAGGATTATTCATGATGGATAACAGTTTGTTCAGTAACCTCCTCTCCACCACAGCTGCATGTGTGTCCATTTTGCAGCCAATCACAGAGCCAGCTTTCCTGATGAGTCTATTCAGTTGGTGTGACCTGCTGCCTCAGTAGACCACAGCAAAGTACACTGCACTTACTGCAACTGAGTGATAGAAAATCCCCACTGCTTTCCTGCACACACTGAAGGATCTCAGCTTCCTTGGGAAATAGAGTCAGTCGGTTCCCTTTTTGTACACAGCCTCTGCATTGGTCTTCCAGTTCAGCCTTTTTGAACACCCAGGTACGTCTGCCCCTCCACCACATCAACATCCTGTCCCAGGATAGACAAGGGCAGTGTAGCTGTGCTATTCCTTCTGAAGTCGATCACCATCTCCCTGGTCTTATTCACATTCCACTAGTGCTCTGTGCTCCTCCTGCCCATCACTGATACAGCCAACCTCTGCAGAAGCATCAGAGTATTTCTGTAGGTGGCATGACCCAGAGGTGCACAAGGAGTGCATCACATTGTATTTTACTATCATTTTATAGTAATGGTAAATAAAACTGGTTTTGTTTAGTCACACAAAAAAAAGATCATTTTATATGGAACTGAAAGAAAACAAATACTTGAATTTGAGCTGCCGTTAAAGCAGATACGAGGCTGTTCCAGTTATTCTAACGTGAATGCAGAATGAGCTATGCCCACAAAGGAGGTACAAAAGATGAAAGTGACTGTGACTTGAATAGTCTTATTTTTAATTAGCACTGGTACAACTATGTGCCCAGTACAACTAACCCCGTCTTTGACAAATTACATAAATGCTAAACATCGCTACCAAAGCTTGGAAATATTTGTCTATATTGTCAACTATAGACGGTGACACACAGGTATTTCAGTAGTATTGCCACATTTGTCTGTAATGCTCTTGGGGATGGCTTTAAAATATGCACTAGACTGAACAGTAGTCTTAAAATACATTATAAGCCCGATGAAGCTCTTTGGAGGAAGTTTGAAAGACCAGAAAAAGACGAATTTACATCTCCTTCAAAAGTGTTCAGGGATTGATCATTTAGTGGTTGAAGTGAGACGCGGTAGAGACAAATCTTCAATGAGTCATGTTGAAGTGAATATATTTTAATGCAGGTGAATATGTTATGATACTGTATATAATATTTAGTTAAGATATTGCTGCAAGCATATACATTTTATGTGTCCTTTATCACTTGAAACAGTTATTATATCAATAAGCATGCTCTGTTGTACTTAAATGGTGACAAAATCCGTAATACCATTATTGAGCAGCAGTGTTTGTTTGTTTTTTACGAAAAATATCAATTAAATAATTAAAAGTAAATTTGTTGAGTGGGGCGGTTTGCATAGTTGGTGTCTACCTGTCCTCCTAAAGGGATGGGTCACTGCAGCTCATTACAAAGATTTATTTTGAGCAAACACCTTTATCGTATAAAGAGGTATCTTTATTCTGATGGGAGTGAAATTGTTTGAGAAGTAAATGAATTATCTGTTTCCTATGCCATAGAAAGACCTTTGTGTGATCGTCATTGTGATCAATATATCAAACATGGAAATGTCAGTAGGATGTCAATACCTCAAGCAGAGCTCAAGAGGCTTGTAGATGCAATGCAGATGTTCACTTTATGTTGGCATTGCCTTTAATTTTTTTTACCAATTGATCATGTGTTGTTAAAATCATAGTACAATGCCACTAGATATCATTCTAAATCACCAGTACATGCCCATATGTCCATGCCACAGTATTGTCTTGTTGGTTTAGTCCATTGTCAGGTGGTTGTTAAACAACATGGTGTCGTTATACAATATCATGCATATTTCAAGTTTTGGCAATATTAATTAAATGGCATTGTTGTGAAGTTAACATGACACATTTGCAAGGTGTCATAGGTGCATAAACTCTACACATGCGTCACCTTTCGCCTGTTGGAACGTGGTTGCTAGGCAACATAATGATGTTATAATATGTGATGCAGATAAGAGCCTTCAGGAGCCTAAGATGTACCTGTGTGCTGCATTTGGTTGCTCATCTCCTGATCGTATTGTGAGTATCGTATAGGAGTATGCAGAGAGACAGGCAGCGATTTCATGTATTACAGTAAGATTAGTAAAGACTCAAAAACTTTCTCAATCTAGGCCTCAATTCATCCCCACCCCCATTAGCACATCAGAACAAAGAAGGAAAAAAATCATTTGATCCATGTAAGTAAAGGCCTCTAAAAATCACAAACCCTTAAAATCATCAAGGCCAATTTAAAAATGTGATTTTTACCTGACTGCACCTTTAAAGGAAACACATTTTTTTTACAATATGTGTTATATATTGCATTTAATGTTTACATTGTTACTGAGAGTGCCCCTCACATAACAATGCAAAAGATATCATCTCCTCAGTGTGACCAAGGAAAATATAACATTTACAATATTAAATTTGTTAGAATTCAGTTACTCTGTCTTCTTTTTCTGTAACGTATAAGTACTGCTTTATGTAACATATCTTGACAGGTGTGCCAAGTTTTTCTTTTAAACCCACAGTATATAACTCAGGGAGTCAAAAATGTGATAAAATATTAAAATGTATACATTTCACCTTGTTCAAGGGCAGGGTGCACAGGGCACTGCTGAAAGTGGGCTGTGTGTTTGAAGCACACACACCTGAGCTGCTGGGGGGTTTTTTTGTTGTTGTTTTTTTCTGCATCTACCAGTCGTTCTTCCTTTTCTTTTTTTGTGGGAATGGGTATAACAGGGTCTGTGCTGACCCTGACAGCAAAAGAACAGCCTTTAATAACAGACATCTAACTCTGCAGGGAGTTTCTGTTTGATTTCATTGCTCGAGGCAAAGCTGTCTGAATATTACCCAAACTCCCCCTGTGCCATGGCAGGAAGCTCAATCTCACTGTCTTCATTCTTCATATTTTTATTGGCAGCAGGAAGACTCGGGTTGTGGGTGAGTAGAGGTGTGCATCTGTGTGCTTGAAATGCATGACTTGGAAGAGGTTTGGCTGAAAAAGGTGATGCACTGCTGGTAAGGGTCATAAATCTGGGTGTGTGCGCATCCGCATGTGTGTGCAAATGGTATGGTGCCTTTGTTACTAACCAAGCTAGCTGAGTGATCAGAATAAAAACATCTCTCGGCTGTCCTTTGACCGCAGAGGTCAGGCGCCGCGGTGAAAACTCTGTCCTGAGGCAGGGCAGTAGAGACATTGTCGGGATCCGAGCATAGCAGGCTAGCAGCCAGCCTCATAACAGCACTGCTGATTTGTAGCGAACTCCCCAACCGCAATCACCTCATCAATCAAGGCTGCAGCTCTGCTGATGGAAACACAAGCACTCAGAGATCCTATGCCCTCTCATGCGATACACATGCCATTATTGCACTCGTATTTTATTTATGCCCACTAACAGTTTTACGCCCCAGACCTTGGGGATGATAATGTCCGTGTAGCTATAATTCTAACATGATTTTGAAGGAGAAATCAAAAAAAAACAAAAAAAAACACAGCTGTGTTGCCAGGGAACCATTCAGAAACTTTTGAACAATTAGAAATATATGTGTGTGTAACAAAGTGGTTAATGGGCCCTTCATGACAGATCAATAGCGCTAAGATGTAAAGAAATGTAGCCCTGCGTGGGCTACGTGTATTTGTGTGTGTGTGTGTGTGTGTGTGTGTGTGGTAGACTCCATTGTGGTGTTTGATTGGGCTGGGAGTAAGCCTTTTCATGTGTAATAGCTATTAATGACACAGTGATTTTTTTAAAGAGACAAAATAACTACCTGTAATTTTTTTCCTACCAATAAGCAATTTTACACCCCCTGCTGTTTTGGGGTTTTTTGAAGGTTCAAGAAAGATTTTAAACAGAGGATGTGGTGTAGGAAAAAAAGGTGAAACAGCTGGAAACTCATTTTCAGCCGTCTGCGCTCAGTGCCAGTAGCACTCAGGAGTCCCTATCGATATGAGGCTGCGAATGCAGACAGTTTGCGTGTTCCCAGGAATGCCAACTGGCTTCGGAGGCTCCCACAAGACCTCTGGGTTTGTCTGATATAGTTGTTTAATAATCTAAGCCATTTTAAAACAGGAGGACGTGCGGGAGATAAAGTACCTGCTTTGTTATCAATACAAGACAGGAAATCACTTAGCGAATGGACTACCAATGAGGCTCGCGCACTGAAAGCTACATTCATCTTTGCAGTGTTGTGACACACAGACCTTATCCGCATGGAGACTTTGAAAAGGCTGCTCCTTCCCCTTTAATTTTAGAAAATACTGTCAGGAAACATATTTTCACATCACTTTTTTTCTGCTTTAAATAATCAGCTACAGTCCAGATAAATTAACAACAGTCTAGTTTGGAAGCTCACAAACAAGCTCCCAAGTCGCCGGCAGGCAAAACTATTAGACGTTAGAGTAGCTGACACGCTGTTGCGTTTGCTGTGCTCATTTCTGTTTGCAAGCGTGTTCACGGCTAAATGAAGATGTTTGGCAATAATCTGATTGCTAGTCTCTTACTTGGACCTGTTTACTTCCACTCTGTGCTTATTTAAGCAGATGGTGGGATTCCAGGGCAGCAAAGGTTGACACGTAAGACAGCAGACACTGGTGTGAAGTCAGGGAGGATGTGGCAGTTTGCTGCAAGACCGTGGGCTGTGTTTATTTCTCTTATTGAATCTTGAAGCCGAATTATTTCTTGAGGTGGGACGGAGTCGGTGTTGTTTTCATTTTCATTTTGTGTAAATAAAATACAGCTTTTGAATTGACTCATGCCTTCCATCTGAATTTGCCCACATGGGGTGTTAACATTGCACAAACCAAATAAATATGCAAGTTGCACTGAACCTGTCACCAGAGTGCAAAAAAACAAATAATATTTTTTTAAAAAAAATAAAAATCCAAAGAAACTCTAAGCAGCACATCCACAGCCCTGATATGTCTTCATTTTAGGATTTCTTTTTTTCTAATATTATATCAATTTTCTACACTCTGGCTTGGGCCATGAAGTTATGAGAGAAAATATCTGGGTCCTTGTCTGAGGATTTATTTCAGTTTTCTGACAACCTGGGCAGTTTGAGTACACTTGATTTGTCTTGAGCTATTTTCTGAAAATGGCTACCTTTGGCTGCAGGGGTTGGCAAGAGTTTTAAAACTCAGTCTTAAAGAGTTCTGAGACGCTGTATAGGGAGAGCAACAAAGGAAGTAAAGAGTTTCAAAGCTGCAGAATGACTGATCCATCTTATCTGAATGGGTTCTGCATAACGAGCACCTTTCACAGGTTATACAGATTTACATAAATCCATCTTCACATAGGAGGAAAAAAAATCACTTGAGCTCCATAACCCCGCATTAAAACGCCAATTATAATATAACCAAAATGTGACTCAGTGCTGCATATTTAATCTAATGCACTCTTCAAGCACACGCTGTTGGATTTGCTTTGTTTTTGACCAGCGTTCAGCCACGATAAATGCATTTCGTTCAAGAATCCGCTCGCTGATAATCTGCAGCAAAAAGAGAAATAAATAAAAAATCACGGAGTAAGGTTTTCTTTTAGCTTTCAGGTACTCTGCAAATGTTCCATTAACATTTAAATATCAGTTTTTACTGTCATTTTGATTCATCACAGCGAGGCAAGATCAGGTTATCATCGCGGTAGAAATTTGCCTAAAGCATGTGAGACATCAAGTTCCCTTATATTTTTTGCCACATGCTGCTTTCAGTAGCTGGTGTAGAAGAATGTGTTACGAATACGTTAAAAAGCTTCCACGTTTTAAAAAGCCCCTCAGTGGATTTTTCAAATCGCGCGTTATTTAACAAAATATGTCATCGAAACCCGATTTTCTGCGGATTACGATGCAGAGTTCATTCTGAACTCACTGTGTTAGTATTTCTGTGCTTTTCTTTAAAAAAAGTTTCAAACTCAAGGTGTCAGGGCGCACTTTGTCCCAACTTTCTTATTTACAGCAGAAAAAAGTTCTCTTTCCCTAGTAAACTCATCGCCTTCTTGTTACATCTTTTCCAACTTTGTTTGAAAAGGTGGTTTTACCACACATGGCACCTTTATTCACTTGTTTCCCTCCTTTTCTGAAACTACCATCAGGCTGCCTCTTGATTTTCTGTGTGAGGTAGCCTGCTCTAATGAGAGCCCAGCATCAAACTGCACACACATACGAAGGATCACAAGTCATTTACTACTGAGAAATGTAACCCAGAGCCGAAGATCAATGTCTAACCAGCAAAGTTCTGCTGTATGACATTCGCGTCAAATGCAAGTACAAAAAAGGCACACACTGAAAAATTTAAATGTATGTGTCGGGCTATGAGTGTTTTAAAAATGCATGTTTTACAGAGAGCGTTAAGCCTGATGGGTAATAAATACATGCAACACGCTATTAAAAATGCATCATTTTGTTCCCCTCAATTCCACTGTTCCCCTCGAATTGAACAAAATGGGGCACCATTTGTTATTTTATGCAACATATTCCGAGTCTCTTTTACCTTCAGCTTTAATAACACACGGCGTGTTGTTTCAGGAGTCTCTCGATCTATCTCGTGCATTGGCAAGCACTTCCATGTCAATACTGCCAATTTCACGGTTTAAAATGTAGAAAGAGCTTCTGTTGTCAGTGACAGAGGGGGGGGTCACGTCCGCTTTGTTTATCCGCGGTTGAAAACCTGAACTTGTAGAAGTAAATGTGAAATCACCGCTCATGAAAGATGTGAATATCGCATTAATATCACAAAATGTGTTATTTTGTGTCAAAGCCGCACTTGAAGCAGTTGCTAGCAATGCAGCATAAACATACTGAATTATTCAATCTATATTATACAGCACAGATTTGGAGATTTGGGTAGGGGGGGCTCTATAGTTGTGTAACAGAAAAAAGAGAGAATACATCAATCAACATGTCCGTGCCTTCATATTTCAGCACTAGGTGTACTCTTAATTGAAAAAGAAGTGACTGAGTTTGTTATTGAAATGAGAATAATTGACATACTCCTGAAGAGCAGGCGTAAGCCGTTAATTCAATAACATGGCAGATTATGGGGGGCTTAGATTCCTCCTTGGCTTGGAGTGCTCCCAATGGGGAATGGATCCATTTGGCCTGGAAAACACGTTGATGGGAGCAAATAACAGCGTCTAATAAAGTCACAGCAACCCCCCAGAGGAGTTAAAAAGGCACACCAAATCATATCTATCAGACTGTATTTCCTTTGCGAGAATAAAAGTGTCTAAAGATAATATTTGTTGTCAGGAGATGGTTGTCAACTTCGGCGGTATGCCACCGACTGGAAAATGTCACAACATTAAACATTTTTGGTGGCCCCATGAGTTACATAGAGCTGAGGAGTGCTCTACTTCACATCCATCTTCAAAATTAGATATACAGCGCTGTGAAAATGTATTTGCCCCCTACCTGATTTCTTACTTTTTTGCATATTTGTCACATTTACATGTATCAGATCATTAAACCAATTTTAATATTAGACAAAGAGTAAGTACAAAATGCAATTTTTAAATGATTTTGTTTATTAAGGAAGAAAAGCGATCTAAAACTGTGCTTAACTGCTTTTTGTGGGGGAAAAATGTAATTTCACTAGCCACACCCAGGCCTGAATGTATATATAGATATGATCTATGATATATAGAAATTCCCCACTCACCCTGCATGCAGTCTTCTTCCTTCAAGCTTCATATTGCGTGCAGTCTTTGATATCTACCAGAGGCCTGGGAGCATGAGGGTCCTGTGCTGCGCTCTTCTGGACTGAGATCTCAGATGTTGTTCCTGGGATCTCCTGGAGCCACTCCACCAGTTTGGTGGTCACTGCTCTGATTGCCATGGGGTTGCAATCACCGTCCACATCTTCTCGAGCTCATCTCTCAGCCCTTGTTTGAGCTCCAGCTCCTCATGATCCTTCTTTCTGATATTGTCACTCCACCCATCACTACAGCCATCTTCCTCTGCTTGTCCACCACGACTGCCTAGTTGGTTAGCCATCACATTTCTGTCTGAATCTTGAGTCCCACAGGATTGTACAGTTATTTTCAACCATGAGCTAGATACATATATATATGTATGAGTGTGTGTGAGAAACAGGAAGGGGGCAAATACTTTTCCTTAGCGCTTTATATTTGTAATTTCCTGTGTCAATAATTTAAACAATAACTCACAAGTCGCATGTGAACTTGCTACTCTTTGATGCGTCACACATTTCCCTTTTATATTGTCAGTTTTTTCCAAAAGCCCCCTCTCCTGTCAGGTTGATGGAGCTGATGGCATGGTTACATTGATGGTAACACAGAGAAAAAAATATACAAATGCAACTGAATGCAAAGTCCTTGGTGATCTCTGCTGCCCAGTGTGGCAGTAAACAACTTTTCAGGTTATGTACAAATTGGTTTCATGTAGAATGTAGTAGCTTAAGAATCATGGGCATGAGTTATACTGTAAATAAGACCTAACAATGCAATTGTTCAAGAAGCTCAGTGTACTTTAACGTGCTGTACACTGGTGTGTAGTTATAGGAATAAGAGTTCAGTGTCCCTTTTTGGCCTTTGCAGGCAGGTGGTGTAGAAGCCTGATTAATGTGTGGGGACCGTAAAGCCGGAGTTTCATAAACGTGTCAGATACATTTGCATGTGCATGCTTTTAGTTTTCAGCATGCAAACTTAGCTTTGCTCAGGTTTTATGTTTCTGAGTGTCCGATTGATGTCTAGTATCCATCGCTGTAACTCACAAGCTCACTTGGCATCACTGTTACAAGGGCCATATAACAAGCTGCAACATCACTCTTTACTACAAAATGAAGCCAAGTGAGGAGTTTAATGACAAAGAGCTGATGAATGTTTTTACTGCATTAATGCCCATGCAACATCAAGAGATTTCCTATACTGTGTGAATCATCTTCAGTGGTCTGTCGCTGTTTTATTACCGTCTACCAGTGAATTATTTTCTTATCGTTTTAACTGACTAAAATTATCAATGTACACGGACAGAATCGAATAAATGACCTTTCCTAAGAACATGAATAATTTCCAGACACTTAAAAGTGGCATGTCAAAAATGACCAACCTCCCACAACCTCACAAGCACCCAACACCATTCCTATGCTACAAACTGAAGATGTAAGTACAGAGTGAGGATGACCTCTGTGTTCTTTATGTGTCAAAGCAGAATATGTACAGTCTGCCCTCAGTCTGTTCCACAGTTCTTTTCCACAAACATACAGGAGTAAAGGGTTTCAAGGGCTTCGAAGTTACATAAAGAAGCTCAACTGTGTCAAACCAGCATGGATACAAAGTATGTACAAATTTAATGTTTGTTTGTGCTGTTTTTCTTTTGTTCTGTGTATTTTTTCCCCTTATTGCCAGAATTCTCAGAATTCAGCTCACCATAGGATAGCCGTGCTTGAGCGTCACACAGAGGGAAAGAGGGCCCTTTGTCCGTGGGCCCGCTGTTTGGTTGAATATGCCGGAGTCATGGAGTACATCACGTAGGTGCAAATTTCCTGTTTTGAGTCCTAGCAGGCTGACTCATTTGCTGAATGTTTCTTACCACATTCCTAGCCTAAACCTCAACTGTCACTAAAAAAATAAGTTTAACAGAAAAAGCTCCACAATGTAAGATGGTAAGAGGCTAAAAAGGAGCGCTGCTTTTCTGCAGGTTGGATTAATAAAAAGTGTAGTGCCACATGCAAACCTACATAAATGTAATTTTGGAGGTTTGAATACTCAGAATGTGTGTGCATCATAAATTATTCATACTGAAAGAGACGAGAATCATTTGTTCATTAAAACAATGTATTAGGAAAACTTGAAATTAGAGGCTTCAACATTCATGATCTGCTCAAGGCTTGACCTGACCATGCACAGCAATAACACATCACGATTAGAAGTAGGCAGCTCGATCCTGATATCAACAGTATTTCAGTAGCCTATGTGGCCCGCCTGAATTGTGCTAAATAAAAAGTTGGGGGGAGAAATGAAAAAAAAAATACATAATAAACATGCACTAGGAAAAATGTCTGAACCTTTTTGTGTTGATGTATATTTTATTTAGAGCCCATAACACATTTAAACAACAGCAGTGTTTTAGAGACAAGCATGTTAACATTTCAGGCCTTTAAAAAAACAATTGCAAAATACATGGAAAGCTGAAAGATGTGTTTAGTTGTTTTAACTAATTACGGAAAGTGGGTTAGTCAGGATTTGTAAATTGATGATGATTCAGCTCATAAATCATGGCACGCTGCTCTCCCCTACCATAGACTGCTTTTATTGGTTAAAAGAATTGGCAATACTGGCCCTGTATTTACTTGGTATTGCGAGTAAATTATTAATGTGTATGGTCAGGAAGTGATCTAAATTTTATAAGTTCCTAAATACAATAGTAAAGTCTTTAAGGGCCAGACTATGTCATGTAACCTGCATCTCTATCTTTGCCCTGTACAGCTGAACAACCCCCCTGCATAGAGCAGGTCCTGAGGGGGGTTTGGCTCAAGTCCAGTGCACACTTTGATGCAATGTTTTTAGGAGTTTGAGGGCAACAGGGCAGCAGTTATTTCTTCCCTCCAGGATGGTGAGGGCTATGGGGTGCTTGTTTTACTCAGCAGTATGGGAGGAAAAAAAGTTGTGGTGGAACCGCAGTGACAGATAAACTCGAATAAGGAAATGCACAACGGAAACTGGGATATACAAGCTGAATTTATGCATCTATAAAATAGGCCGTGACTAACAGTCATTTTCATTCCAAATTAATTTCCTTAAGTATTTGATTGCTTTGTGAAATGGCAGAAAATGTTAAATGCACAGCAATTTCCTAAAAAAATAATGTTTTCTGTCCCGAGAAAATAATCACAATTGAGGCAGCTGGAAGTGCGCAATGCTGAACAGTGAATTGAGTAACTTAAATGCCACGTCAATGTAAAATACTGGATTTTTCTGTAAATTCACTAATCAATTAATTGACTTGCTCTAGGACACCCATTACTAACAGAGCAGTGAATTAAAATCCATATTAAATTATCATAGATGACAGATCTTTCCTCATTTTTTTTTCCTATAGAAAGTTATTTTTGAGCTTCAGAGAGCGTGAGAGAGAGTCCACTGGACCATTTCTTCAAACCCCTCTGGATGATGCTTAGTCCCTCTGAACATGTACACAGAGTCTCTGACCTTTCATCTAAGCTAAACAAAGAAGGTTCTGAACAGACCCTGGCACCAGTGGGAGAGGTCAATCCATTGTGGTAGAGGACACAGATGTTCCTGCTATTAAAGATTCAAAAGCTTCCGTGTAGATGCGTATTTGTGTACAACTGGGTGGGCCAGAGAAAGGCAGAAAGCTGTGGACAGAGATGATGAAAGTGTCCTGTTTTGGCTCTTTCTCTCCATGTGCATCTGTTACTTGTGTCTGTGTTTTTCGGGTGGGGCCTCCGGTCGTCTCGTAACGAAATTTAAAAAGGTAAAAGATGCGCGACCACTGCAAACCTGATGGCACTGATCGGCCATAACAAACAGCATGGGAATGATTGATTCAGATAGCATAAACAACGTGAAGTTAGAAGACTGATACAACACAATGCAACGTGAAACAGTTCAACTTTGACCTTGGATGCTAACAATGAAAGTCAAGGTCAATTATGTCCCCCCAAGGCCTAGTATATTGTCGTGAAGTTTGCCGTCAATCCATTAAAAAATTGTGGGTAATATAACATTTTTTTTTAAATAATTTTCACATTTGATGTGACCTTCACCCTGATTTACACCAATATTAAATCAGCTCAAGTTCTTATTGGCGTCTACCATCACAACAAATTTGAACATGATACCGTGAAAAATGTAGACACTAGACTCTAACAAACAGACAGACCAGTGGAGCCGATTACATTCTCCCTCCCTTCATAGAGAGACTTACATTAATAGTAAGCTCATCGGCAATTCAAGCAGACTGCTATATCGAAGGTTAAAGTACATTTCATGATAAAATATTCTTTGTCGTGATTGTACAACAACTCATGTGTGGACTGGCCATCTACTTATACCTTGTTCTATATCGAACAATGTCAAACTGCTGCTTTTCAGCAGGAGATAATATCAATTACACCTACATTTTTTTTTTGCTTGCTTTTATCCATTTTTAGTGCCGTGCCATCAACTGTTTTCATAGTAGTTTTTTTTTTACGTATGTTTTTAACGTGGGGAGCCCACGTTAAAAACATACGTAAAAAAAGAAATAGATAACGCTATAAGAAATAGATAACGAGATCCCAATAAATAAAGAATAGAAACACATTGCTTTGATGGTGAACTTTGAAGGAATGGATCTTGTAATTGTTTGAAAAAGTGCACCTAAAGATCAGACCTTATCAGTAGCAAAATGCACGAGTTACGTGAATGCAGCGTTCACTAATGACTACATTTCTTTTGCATTGCAATGCATCTGTTTTCTACAATCACATGAACTCTTTACCCCTCCAAACGTCTGCATCCATGTCAGCGATGAGTTTTGGGATGGTTGCTTCTGCACAGATTAGGATAAGGCCCCCCTATTCATATCTGAAGACCCTCTTGTTAGCGCCTCTTGACACTTGTTATCTGACACTGACGTGCAGTTCAATAACTCCGACTCCCTGCGCTCACGTCTTCTGTGACAGTGGAGACAGAATTCATTTCGGGTCTAATGACAGAATAACTATTCATGCAAGGAATATGTTACACATTTTACAAAAAAAACTGAAAAAAGATGCCTCTTTACTCTTAACTGTTACTCCATTTGAAGAGAGGAAACTGTTACACTCACTATATTTTTTTCATATTTAGACATTTGAAAGAAATTATAATGCTAATAATGAATGTAAGAAGATCTGTGTTTGGAAGTGACTCATTATTAAGCCTTAAAAGAAGCTCATTAGAGGAGAAACAGACGAAAGCCTTGTGCAAGGAAGACGTATGCAGCTGTGTTCAGGTGCATTACCATCAGCTAAAGAAATGGGCAGGTTAATTAGCTTCCCTGCAGGGAAAAGACAAAACAAGAGGACAACAACAACGAAAAAAACTCTCTTTGTTTTTTTGGTTGTGTGATTTTGGTAACACTAAAGAATAAAAGGGCCTTTGGTTTTTGTAGCACGATAAAAAGCTACATTTTATAAAATGCCCAGAATTGTCCTATTTATAATTTCCTCTATTAAAAACTAGATTCAGATTATTAGAATTAGGCAGGTTTTTAAAAGGTCAAGTACATTTGCTTTGGTGAATTATCATTCTTAAGACTTTGGCTTTTTTATACTGCTAAACTAAATATTTGATCAATGTGCTCCAATCCTTTTTTTCCATTGAGGGAACTTTTGCAAAGTAATATTTTGTAAAAGAAGGTCTGTCTTTGTTCCAGAAGATATTGTTGTTAGGACACGTACATGTAAGTGGACAAAAAAAATGGCATACATACACAAACGAACAGTCAAATCACAAACATTTCAACTTCAGGAAAAAGTCCTAAAATATTGATTTCTTTTTTTTAGAATTTTTTATTATTATATGTAAACACGTGTGTGTGTGTGTGTGTGTGTGTAGTCTAGAATACATCCTTTACTTGCTAGCACTACAATAAGTATAGAATACCATACCACCAAGTATGTGGAGCATAAAGGTAAATGAAACCAGAAACGTCATATGGACAGAATTGTGAATCTCCCTGTGGGGCGAGAAAGGATCGATGCCTTCAAGGAGACATGTGACCTACTTGGCTTAACCTGCCTTTGTTCAGTTTGGTCTCGGAGCCAGCTGTGACACGTCTGCTGCTGTCAGCTGGAATCATTGGATTGCGGGCCAGACGGAAGGAAAGGAGACAGTTTGCATGTGTGTGCTTCTCCAGCGTGTCTGCGTAGGCAAAGATGCCAGCTTGAAGTGCTGCGTGTCTGTGCGCAGCCGGGCCGCCTGGGAACACACTGACCATATGCACAGTAATGTTGGCAGACAAGCCGTGTTAACGGCAGGAGAAAGGCCATTCAACTCTGCTCACTTGGTCTGGCTTGGCTCCTGAAGTCTAGACAGCACCTGGAGATGGTAAGTGCAGTACACACATCATATATGTGCCGTACTCTAACGAGAATACATGGTGGTAGAACAACTCCCACTTCATCTGCTGGAATGTGTTTCTTCACGTGGGATTCGGTTAAAGTTTCTGCTCTACATTTTCTGTTTGCGTGACTGTCTATTAAGACAGGGTGACAGGAAGTGAATACAATATTAGATACACAGTAGTATTTGGACATGACCGACTTGACGGGTAAAAAAATAAAAATTCACAAAATCTTTGCTTTATCAGTTTGATCACAGTATATTTAAATCTCCATACGACTAAGAAAATAGAGCCTTTAGGGACAGGGAAACACAGTAAGATAGGAACACTTTGCTATTTCAGTACCCTGTAAATTGTTTTTGTGCTTCAAAAATATTCATCAATTCAGTGTCAGGAATTGTTTTTGTTCCCCCCCCCCAAGTCTCTCTTTCCAATGACTGGCTGGGGGTTTTACAGTAATGCTATGTTCCTTATCTGTCATGACTTTTCAAGATACTGGAAGATACTGGAAGTGGTACCGTAAATGAGCCTCTAGTGAGACAAAGCTTTCGGCTTTAATTGGACCGCTATTTATAACGAATAAAGTAGCTGACAGTCACTATGCCTTTATTCGTTGCAGGCAATACGTGTGGATTTTATTTCACAGAGAGCTTAATTTTTCCCTCCCCTGACTGTCAGCTCTGAGGCTTTGAATGGAGAGTTGACAACACTGCGGCGCAGCCAGATGACAGAATGACTGGTTGAAATCAGAATTCAAATGCAGGTTCGGATTTGATCGAGTTTGGCAAAAGCTGAAGAACAATTACACCCATTCGTCGTCAAATTCTGACAAAATCTAAATTCCGATTTATTTGTCTTTTAATCTTAACAGACATTAGTGCTACTAGAATTTTCCCAAAGTGTGCAAATAAGCAATAATCTAACAGCTGCCTGAAAAGCAGACAAAAAGGGAGACAAAGGAAAAAGCTGGCTTCTTCAGCAAGCCTTTAGGTATTGTGTGTGTTCATCTGTGACCAGCTTACATTTATCTTTGTACTCGCTCTCACAAAAAGCTCACTTTTTCTTACTTTAAGGATGTTAAAGTAATTCTTTGTCCAGAGCTGGACTGGATAATCTGATCATTCGGGCAACATCCAGAACAGCCAGTGGGGTGACCACAGTTAATGGCCATCAAGCCTGGATAGAGGTGACCCCTCCTCCCCAAGACGGATTGGCTGGTAGCAAGTGTCCATAGAAGTTTGATTAGCATGCGCTCATATCCTCCTTACCTGTAGTATCTTAACTATGCTTAAATGTTCAAACTGTATGTCTTCTGATACACGGTGGAACTACAAGTTATTCATCACTATTATTATTATTATTTTAACACGACTGCTTTCAGACCTCTGTAGCCCAACATATTAGCGATATTTATAAAAAGGGTTAGTGACGATTAGCCTCACACAGTTTTCTGTATTACTAGCTGCTAATTTCATTCATTTCATTTTACAATCAGACATTTATAATTTGATTTCAACTTCAGCCCCTCCATTCCCTTTTCTTTCTCTCTTTCCTCTCTCCTTGGCTCTCCTCTGCCAGGATTCGCTGAACGTTACAAACCAGCCTATCATCTCATCACATACCTGCGTACTTAAGGACCAGGGTCTCTCGCTCCATCTCCTTCAGTTTGTACAGCTATTGTTGTGGTGAAGTCAGGCTCACTTAGCTTCATGTTTTGTTTTGCTTTCAAGTACTTAGCCCATGCTCACATCTCCTGATCCAGAAGTCCCTCGGTGTGTCGTCCAGTTGCCTGTGGCCTTTTGGAAATTCCTCAGTGGCAAACTAAAATCTTTTGGACTCCCGTGCTCAAGAATATCTACAGGCCTTTCCACTCGCTCCTAACTACTGCCGCTTCCTCTCTTCCTCCCTGTGGCAGAGCTCCTAAATTTTCATTGCATGGTCTGGACTTTGGAAATAAACCCTTTGAACTTGTACTGTGGTCTGCTTCTGCACTTAGGTCCACCTTTTCAAGAAGAAATTATGACACAGTGAGGCTGATAATTATGTGGAGGGAGTTCAGCACTCTGAAAGATTGCTTGGACAAAAAGTTCAACAATTTAGGAATAAAATGAACTAAGCTTAAGATGCAAATAATACAAAGAAATCTCAGTATGCAAGAGGCAAGGCTAAAAGCCGATAAGCTTTAGGGCTGTTATGTCTGCTTGTTATCAGCACATTGTTCAAAGCCCATCATGCACAATAGTATGGAAGTTCCTTGATGCACACTTGAGTGATGTATACGATGTCTTTAAAGAAACTCTTGGCTGTGTCAGAAACACAAACTGTATTCAGCACTCGGTACAATAACTAGGCTCACTGTGTTAAATTGGTCTTCCTGCGGTCCAGAATTTTCAATCTCTGAAATCATTTGAAACAGAAAATAACAAAAACTACAAAGTTGCTAAATTCCTGCATCAATCTGGAATTAATTAAGCATAAAATTTTAAAACTATACTCTACTACATATATAAACTTAGCACAAAAAGTCAGGACCTTTGTGATTGGTCGATTATATTTTGGTTGTAACAATGTTTCTTGGCAATAAATCTTATACAGTTGGAAAGTCTGCTTATTTGCTCTTTATTTGGAGCCACATTTGTAAGGAAAATAAGTTTGTGGTATGAGCAGCAGAGTTCAGTATGGGTGCTGCACCCCTGAAAAACTTGCCAGATCTTCTCTGCCAACGCCAAACAGCTTATTCTGCTGTTGACTCTTGTTTGGTGTTGTGTACTGGATTAGATGATTAAAGTCTTAATAAACAAGTCATATTGGCAATTCCAGAATTCATTCATTTATCAAACAGGGGCTTCAGTAACATTTAGAAGGACCATACAGAGCCACAACAGCCTGGCAACTCTTCCTCGTGCAGCACACACTGATGTAGGATGGTATTCCATTCTTTAACCAGCATTTGTAGCAGGTCAGCCAATATGGTTGTGTTGGTCACTCTGGAATAAACAGCAGCACCAAGCGTATCCCACAAGTGTTCAGTGGGGTTGAGGTAAGGACTGCAGGCAAGCCATTTCATCTACTCCACGCCACCAAATTCTCGAGGTAGTCATTGATAAACCCCGCTCTGTGGGGGCGAGTGCTGTTATCTTGGAGGATAGATTTCACTCCCAGACTGTGGAGATATGGGATCGCCGCTGGTTGCAGAATCTCTCTGCTTTGAGATTGCCTCCAATGATGACATGCCTTGTTCTTCCCCAACGAGGGCTGCCCGATACGACACACTGTTCTCCATGTCTTCTCCACACTTTGACACTACGATCCAACTGCCCACAGGCAGAATCTGGATTCGAGCCTGCCAGTGAAGGGTCATGGCAAGCCTCCTGTTAGCCCCAGGAGAGTGGAGATTGGCTGTGTGCAGTCTGTTGACATCCCCGATCTGTGGAACTTGGCCTTCAGTTTGGAGATGATAAGCTACTGGGGCTCACTTTAAATAATACTGCAACTTAGTTTTCCAGAGCAGCTTGAAGTCGCCTTGATGCACCAAAGAAATAATCGATCAATCACAAATGTCCTTGATTTATATCATTAAAAATATGTATAAATATAAAAATCTTACAAACACATTCCAACTATTTTGGAAATTGTGTTATAATTACGCTAAGATGCAAAGGTTTAGTAATGCATACGGCATAACTTATGTGAAAAAACACCACCTGAACAATGTCTTCATAAATAAATAAATAGGTTAAGCAGAGGATCTGGGTGTCATAAGAGAGGTATTGAGATTTTAAAATTTTCCAAAGAGTATTACTGGGCAAGTAGTACATAGGAGCTGTAAGGTAAATGGTTCTGTCCGTGCTTTGATGCATTGAGTGTTCACCATTGCTATAAAAACAACCCGAGAATTTTATGCTTATGGTTAAACATCACTGGCACACATTTAGTCCACTTAACCTCTGACCCCACTCTTCTGCATAACAAAAAGCTTGCAGTTATGCAACCATGAAAAAAAAAAACCCAAAAGCCTCACGTCCTAAAATCAACAGTGAACATGTTATCAATACATTTGTATTTAATATTCTAAACTAAGTATGTGCACTAGGATGATGTATGTGCACAACATCAGCACAGTGAGGCTTCCTTAATGACACACGACAACCAGAGAAGATTTATTAAAGAAATGTTCTTCGTGATTGTTTTGGACAGCTGGGTATCAAATGAAAATTTAAATACAACATTTGACTTACAAAAATTATTCCAACCAAGCAGGAAAAAACGCCGATGGGGTCCCCAGATTAAACAAAATGTGCAAGCCAGCTTCTGCATCTCAGTGCTTGTAGATAAACTTTTGGCTATCGCTTTGCTACAAAATGCCTGTGGTGGTTTGATTCTTGAGATGGACTGTACGTTGCTGTGATTTCAAACGAGTGGGAGAGTGGCTGTTCCCAGAGCAAAGCCGGAGCTGACTCAGGCACTCTAACCCCTGCGCCCCAAATCACACAGCGCTGCTATCTGCCAGAGGATACAATCAAGGAAACACATCAAAGTTCAGTCTCTGGAGCTGATTTGCTCACACGCGTGCCTACAATATGTGCCGGCATGTAAACAGAAACACGTTTATTGAACCGCTCGCTAATTGCACATGAATACTCGGTAGCATGACTCATAATGGAAGTGCAATTAGGTCTCTATCACTGGCTTTGAACCAAACACTGCTCCGACTCGTATGCGGCAATGGCGCTTTCAACTGCAGCCCATCCACGTGCTTGTTTGCCTGATCCCACCTGAGGGATGGTCTGTGGGCTTCCTGCCCACCTGAATGTCAGTACCTCCTCCACCCCCCCAGCCCCCACTCATTTTTGTCAACTATTTCAACTTCTCATTTACACCCCAACCTTCCTGCTTCTATTAGTGGTGCAGTCATGTGTGACATCAGTTGGGATACAGTCCAATGCCTGGGCTGGAGTCCAGAACCAATGTGCATTTTACTCCTGAATAGGTGTGCGTGCACGTGTATCTGTGTGTTTAAAAGCGTTTCTGATATTTGCTCAGCTTGAAGATCCTCTCATGTTGTCTGTAATCGCTTGTAATAATGTTGTTCAGGAACATTCTTAGCCTCCCTCCGCCCGCGCTATCCAAACTGGCAGTCCAGTCTGTCTCAGATCTTGTTGACATCTGACGACAGCCAAGCTTGACATGTGCATCCATATTAATGAGACCATTAAGTCATTTATTCGCCAGCTGATTTACATTGCACAGGGGGAGAGGTCCTGAATCAAAGGGATTTCAAAACATTTCACAAAATTTGAAAATCAGATGAGTCAAGCCGTTTATTTCTCGAGCATAATGTGGCTTTTGGCCCTAAACTTCATTTAAATCCTGATTCCTTCATTAGGCAAATAGCGAGAGTGGCTGCTTCTGCACTAATTCAATTTGCTGAACACAAAAAAAAAGATTGAAGCTTGTATGTCGGCACGTGAGCACATGCATTAAGTACAGCCTCAAACAAATCAACATATTCATAAGCGTGTGAGCATGTACAAACAATATGAATCCCCTCATATTAATCTTCTCTTCTTGGCCAGGACTCACTAAAATCTTATCTACTTGTCTGGTTGTCTCTGGCCTCGAGGGAAGAATGTGCATGTAGCAGAGCCTGGCGGAGCAGAGCAGAGCAGGAAAGACGAAGTCGGGATTTGTATGCGACAGGAGGCACCTTTAGGAGGAGTGTGTCTGGTCTGTCTGACGCTCAGTGATTCTCTGCGGGTAGGGAGCAGAAGCTCGCTCAGTTGGAGGAAAAGACTTATGAGCTTTATTGATCACAAGCTCATACAGCGGGTGGAGGAAAGGCTGGTTGTGAGGGGTGGGGGTTCTCCCTCTGAATAAAACAGAGCTTTTCTTTTTTAAATCAAGATCGCAACAGGTGAGGTAACTGAAGAATTCATCAGTGTCAGAGAGTAAATTAAAAAGATAAGCTCAGCAGGAGCATTTGTTTGTCTTCTAAAAAAAAAATCTAATATGTTCTGTTATCGAGTCGGTGGACAAACATCAGCCTGCGCAAATCTGGCTTGTATCACATCCACCAGAGGAAGATTATGACATCAGTATCGCTGGATTTTAGGGAGCCACATCACTGGAACAAATGACGCACGCTCGGTTGGACAAAGCACGTGAAAATTGTATGATGGGCCTCCGGTTCACTGGCGTGCGATGAGATTATTGCATGCTTCTGCTGCTCAGGTCAACCTAGTGATGACAGTTGTACTTTTAAATAATCCATCACAGCAGCAGCTCTCACTGTTGGGTTTGAAGGAGTCACCACAAGATTTATGTCCAATTGTTGGGTTTTGATGCGACCTTGGTGAACTGCGTGGAAGTAAACGTGAACACAAACTCGCCTTGTCCCAAAGTGCACTGGAAGGTTTTTTACTAACTAATCTGTGAGTTTGGAGTTTGAACATGCCTGTGGGGAGTTTAGGACTTTTAAAAAACAACTTTTATATCAGTTTTTATTTTTCCTGTTTTAGTAGATGTCTGCATATGCGGTGACCTGCAAAAGAGCTCAAGGTGTAGGTGGTAAGTCATAGAGGTAGCTAAAGTGACTGTTTAACCTAAGAAGCTACTCCACAAGAAAAGCACAATCTTTTCATTTTGTTACCAACAATACATGTGCAACAATGTGTGTGCGCATCCTTCTGGGTGAATTGTGCAGCCTGTGGCCTGCCTAGCTGCAGACTCATCAACTCTGCAATAAGTTTAGTAAGCCAAACTGTTGAAACACCATTTGCAGTACCTGTCTATCAGAGTTTTACCAGACAGCCTTTCTGGAGCTCTTCATGCTTTCTACGGCATCTGTTGGTATAAACAAAGCCTCTTAGAAAGAGTCTCATCGCATGACAGGTATATAAGTGAGCACAGAAAGCTAATATCTGAGATTCACAGTTTTTATACTCTACAATACTAAAAGTATTCACTCACCCATTGTTCCAATCACTTACCCAGCCACAGGTGTATAAAATCAAGAACCCAGCATGCAGACTGTTTCTATAAACATTTGTGAAAGCATGGGTCGCTCTCTGGAGCTCAGTGAATTCCAGTGCGGTATGATGATAGGATGCCACCTGCGCAGATCCAGTCCAGTTTCTCACTACAAAATATTCCATAGTTCTAGTGGTATTACAAGAAAGTGGAAGCCACATAAAAACATAGAGCAGGGTCAGCAGATCCTGAGGCGCATAGTGCTCAGAGGTCACCAGCTATCTGCAGAGTCAATCACTAAAATTTCCAAACTTCACATGGCCTTCAGATTAGCTTAAGAGTAGCTGAGTGCATAGAGAGCTTCATGAAATGGGTTTCCATGACTGAGGAGATGCATCCAAGCCTTACATCACCAAGTGCAATGCAAAGCGTTGTGGTGGAACACAGTGGAAAGGCCACTGGACCCTAGAGCAGTGGAGAAGTGCTCTCTGGAGAGACGAATCACGCTTCTCTGTCTGGCCAGCGGCTCCTTCCTGTTCCAACCTGACTTCGCACCTGCACAGATTCCTGACCTCAACTCAACAGAAACACCTCTGGGATGAATTAGAGTGGAGACTGTGAGCCAGGACTCCTTGTCCAACGTCAGTATGTGACCTCAGAAATCCACTTCTGGAAGAATTGTTAAAAAATCCCATAAACACTCTTAAACCTTGTCAAAATCCTTTCCTGAAGCATTGAAGCTGTTATAGCTGCAAAGGATGGGCCAACATCATTAGACCCTTCGGTTTAAGAATGCGATGTCACTCAAGTGTATATGCGTGTGAAGGCAGATGAGTGAATACTTTTGGCAATATAGTCTGTGTTGTGCGTGTTTGTATATGGGATCAAAA
>NW_024583163.1:64424-69217 GCF_018398535.1 Haplochromis burtoni | reverse complement strand
CCCCAATAAATAAATAAATAAATGAATTATAATAAGCACTGGGTACATTTTTCAGAAAAGGTAAATATTGCACATGAGCGATGGACTCTGACATTAAGCTCTGACTGAGATGTTGAAATGCAGTTTCAAGGCTGTGGTGGGGGAAAAAAAGGCTGCAGGAGGAAGACAAAGACGTCAGGTACAATGACAGCTTTCAGTAAAAAAAAACCTTTAACGGCTTTGAAAAATCTTTTCCTCACAGCAGTACCACAGATACATTGTTAAAAAATTAAATACACCACTGATTGTAACTATTTTTTACTTAATCAGAATCTAATTATTCCCTTATTGATTGTTATGATCACACATTGCCTCTCAATTTTAAGTTTGAGTAATTTATTCCACACTTACTCCCACTTGGGTACCGAGTTTCACGCCCGCATGGAATACTGATGAAAATTGGATTGATGACCTTCAACTGCATACCAGATGAATGATAATGAGGAATCAGATTTGTGATGGTTGGTCTGTCTTGACGTGACAGTCTCATGTTTCCAGATACCTGTACGCTCCTGACGAATGTGTTTGTGACAGCAAAGCTGGCTTCCCTCCCTGAAGCCATTACTTTTCCATGGCACACTAATGAGAGGCTACCCTGTTTGTGGATGAAGCTTCAGTCTTGTGGCATGCCAATACCACTGCCAAGATGACACAGAAGCTAGAGGCAAAACACAGGAACAGGTTAGCTCCTTCTTAAGCTTACCTGACCCTTTCTAAAATGCGGTATATAAATAGTTACATACACTCATCAGACATTTTCCTTGGTACATCTTGCTAGGACCATGTTTTACCCCTTATTACCTTCAAAACTGCTTTAATTCTTCATGGCGCAGATTCAACAAGGTGCTGGAAACATTCCTCTGAGATTTTAATCCATATTAATGTGACAGCATCACATGGTTGCTGCAGATCTGTGGGCAGCACATCCACGATGCAAATCTCCTGTTTCACCACAGCCCAAAGGTGCTCTGTTTGATTGAGATCTGGTGACTGTGGAGGCATTTGGGTATTGTTATGTTAAAGAAACCAGTTTGATTTGAGCTTTGTGCCATGGCACATTATCCTGCTAGAAGCAGGCATCAGAAGATGGGTACACTGTGGTCATAAATGCATGGACACGATCAGGAAAAATACTTATAGACTGTATGTTCATTTGCTTTAAGATTTGATGTGTTTTGGATTCAGAGATGCTTTTCTGCAAACGTTGGTTGTAACATGTGGTTATTTGAATTATAGCTGCCTTTGTATCAGCTCTATCTATCGCTCTATCCCCATCAGCCTGGCCATTTTCACCCAGACTAACTGGATATTTTCTCATTTTCAGGCCATTCTCTGTAAACCCTGGAGATGGTTGTGTGGGAAAATCCAAGTAGATCAGAAGTTTCTGAATTACTCAGACCAGCCAGTCTGACACCAACAACCACACCGAATTCAAAAGTTGCAATTCTTCCCCATCTTTGAACTTCAGCAGGTCATCTTGTCCATGTCTATGTGCACAAATGTAATGAGTTACATGAAAAAAGTGTACCCAAAAAGTGGCTGGTGAGTATATAATCTACAAAAACAGAGAAAAGAGTTGGATTTCTGCAGTGAGGAGGAAGCTGTTGTATGCAAGATATTGCAGAGATTGGTCATGGTCATGTGTGTACTCCCTGTAGGTTTTTAATGTTCTTGCCTTGAAGATGAATGTCTCAGAGCTCCTAGTTTGTCTACCTAGGGTTGCTTGGTTTCTGTTACTAAGCTATTTAACATACAGCCTCTCTTTGTCATTGAGTTGTTGGAATATATGTTATTTAAATTAATCCCAACCTCAGGGTTTAAGGACGCTTTAGAGCTCTAGTACTAATATCTTTCTGCCTCTTAATTGAAATGTCCGCTTATAGCATCAGGTCAACAGAAACAGCTGTTCTGTATTGTTCTTTAGGCACAATGTGCGGATACATGGTTGAAAAAATAAAAGACAAGTTGACATTTTTCAAAATGGTATGTAGTAGCACAACTGAAATTTTACCAGTTTTAAATATCTCTAATTAATCTGCAAGAGGAATGCCTTGAATAAAAGGTAGATACAGTGGGGTGTTTTCGGGCTCCCAATCAAACGGCATGCTTTTGGTTTTTCTTCACAAGTTCCCCCCACTGATTCATCTGTTCTTTTCTTGTTTTAAGCAATTATTCGCCTTTGCTGCTGGTATGACACACTTAAATGAATAAAACTTTGGTAAACAACAGCAGACTACATTTGGGTGCACATTTTCACGCCATCTTGCAACTTTTCCAGTGTTATGATGAGTGTTAACAGTGTGTTAATTTGTGGAAGGCTGCGGTAACGCTGTAATTACATGTCTTTGTTTGTACTGTAAGTCTTATAGAATAGGGAGTTTACTTACATCTGTCATGCACACTGTTTAGTTTTGCTTGCACACGCGCGCATGTGTGTGTGTGTGTGTGTTTCAGACAAGGACAGCAGTTAACTGAGGTGCAACACCTTTTCTCTCATTAGGCTTACTAAACAGGATAATGATTCCCCCGAGAGTCTCCATCGCTCTGCATGCCCTGTCACTCCCCGCACCACCATCACCATGGTGATCAAAGCCAGATGTGCACACTGCTGTTGCCGCCAACAAAGCACAACTGTACTCTGTGTTTTTACAGTTGTCACTCTGCTCAGTGCCGTAGCCCTTGGGGATTCTGCTGTGCTGCAGCAACGTTAGATAAACCTTTTTCTCCTGGACTTCCACACACACTTTATAGTTTAAAAAAAACAAGCCAGAAACAAAATCAGCCACGTTTGACAAATGGAAGTAATTTAACGTTCCCTGTCAGTTGACACTGCTTTATTTTTTAGAGCATTTGACACCAAAACCAAAGAGCTGCTGCTTCCAGTTGCAAAGGACTTTTGAAACACAACTTGTTTTTCTTCCCTCATCTTTAATCCCTTTGTTGTCTCAACATGTGACTGTCGTTAATTCTGCTTGTTCTCACTAACATTACAGTCTTTATCCATCCCTGTGAGCCAAACTTATTAAACTATCAAGAAAAATGACCCATAAAGATCCGTCGCTGTTGACAAAAACAACGCCGAACCAAACCTTACTAATTTGTTTTGACTACAGATGAATGAGCATGCAGAACATTCAGACCGCAGGATGCCATTCAGCTGTTTAGAAGAGGGAATAAACCAGTGCATTGGGACAGATAGTGAGGTATTGAATAACTGGTGGGATATTTTTGCACGACTGCCAAATATGTGCTATTTGTTTGAAAAGTGGCAAGGAATGAATTTGCCATCTTTCATCATTTTTAACAACAACAACAAAAAAAACACCCCATCAACAAACATCTCTGCGAGACGGAACCACAAAGACAAAGAACTGAAAGAGGGCAGAAAAGAATTTACAACAGTGATCAAAGAATGGCAGACAAGAAACAAAACACAAAACACACCTGCAGAGACAGATGGAGGTAGCCCCAGAAAAGAAAAGAGAGGGCAACGCAGCGCCGCAAGAAGCGCCGGTAGACAGAAATGAAGGAGGAATAATAAGCAAGGCGGGAAAACAATTTGTTGCCGATTTAAGCTTTTTAACAACGAGCGCTGCGTCACACGGACACAAACCTGTCGTCAAAGGCAGGCCTGGTTTGATCAATAAACTGGAAAGAACAGCGAGATCCTCGACTTGTCCCCGGTTGACACCATTAGCGTGTTGGTTTACCACCATAACTGTCTCCTCCTGGATCTGCGCCAAGCGACAAGGTGACTTGGCTTGAGCTGTCCCATGATTAATCAGGTTCTGCCACAAAGTCATGCGCTCTGATGCGGCAGCGCAGATCACAAGAGGAAAAAGAAAAGAGGAAGCAAATGCTAAAGACACAAAAATCCAGCTCTCAGCAGATCAATTTATTCAAAGTTTTGGGTACAGCTCAAGGATCTTTCCTTTAAAAGAGACTGAGGACACTATCAAGAAGAAAGATTCAAACAATGGGCTGGGATTACAGTCCAACATGTAACTGCTTTAAAACATCCAATTCAATTTCAGCCCTCTGTCACATGTCTGAACAGAGACAATACAATTTAATCTTGATCAATAGCACAGCACACAGGCCTGGCAACAACTCTCATTTCAGCTGTGTAACTGCACCTGAAAACATGTTCAGATGTATCTGCTGTATGGTTACACGTTATAACCTGGGTCTCCTTTCTGTCCCTCGCTCTGACTTTAAAACCCAGAGGTGATCATGGCGCTTAAATCATGAAACAGCCTTCCTCAGCCTATCAGGTTGGCTAATTCTTTTGAAAACACATTTTTATAGGTTAGCCTTAAACTGTTCCCCTTTCAGGCCATCGTTTTACGACTAATTGCTTGTGTGGAAGCAATGTCTTGGAATAAACCATATGGTTTGGGTACTTTTCCACTTGTACTCAACTCCACTCAACTCTGTTTTCAAGGTTTTCCATTAGGTGGTACCAGGTACTTTTTCTTTTATCTGCTTGGCCGAAGTTTAGCTCAGTCCATCTGAAAATGTAAAGTCAATAGACTGCCACCGATTGGCTGGTCATCAGAGCGACTCCTTCACAACAATCCAAACCACTAATTTTGAAACCTGGAAATGAGGAAAATGGCTCCACAAAACCCAACACCGTGGATCCCGAGTCTGACAAAAAGCCAAAGAGCGTGCAGCATTTACGTCACGATTTCACCGCTTGTGTGCCAAGACGAGAAGGCAGTAGTGATGGGATTTCCGGCTCTTTTTAGAGA
>NW_024583163.1:59165-62745 GCF_018398535.1 Haplochromis burtoni | reverse complement strand
CTGAAGATAGCTCGGGCCCCGCCAGGTGGGGGGCGCTCCCAGAGGAAGAAGCAGGGTTGTCCAGTCCAGTGGAAGGTGGGCGGCCACGGCGGGGGGCCTGAGCCGGCACCAAATGGTCATCCAGAAGCACATGTGCTGGTTTAAGTCTGTCAATAGAAACAGCCTCCTGCCGACCCCCAAAATCCAAAAGGAAATGCTTCCGGCCCGGTTGAATAACCCGAAAGGGGCCGTCATACAGTGGACGCAGCGGAGGCCTATGAGCGTCATGCCTGACAAAAACAAACTGAGAAGAGTCCAACGACCTCGGAACAAAGGTGTCAGGCACACAATGGTGCACTGGGCCAGGAAGAGAAAACGAGTCTCTTGGGGGACGGAGAGACAGCACAGAGGGAGCGAAGCACGGGGTTGGGCTCTCAGGCAAGAATTCCCCGGGGACCCGGAGGGGCTGACCAAGGACAAGTTTAGCCGGGGAAACCCCAAGGTCTTCTTTAACCGTGCAGCGCAACCCCAGTAAAACCCATGGAAGGCGGTCAACCCAGTTGCCATCTGTGAGAGAAACACGGAACGCGGCCTTAAGTGACCGGTGGAAACGTTCGCACATCCCGTTGGCCTGCGGGTGGTACGCAGTGGTGCGGTGGACGGAGTCGAAAACACGACGACGCCACGAAAGGGGAACTACAGGGTGTGGATGGCTGGTGGAAACATCGCAAAGCAGGCTAGGCCCGCCGTTCCACACGGGTCTGTCCTCCAGTACAAGGCCCGTTTGCGCAGACCGATGGGCAAGGACATCCGGGTCGGCCTGTTGGTCAGCGGCCATAGCCTCAAAGTCTATGCCCACATAAACAGGAGAAACCAGCATGCGGGATAGACAGTCAGCCACGCAGTTGGACTTACCAGCCACATGCTGAATGTCAGTTGTGAACTCGGAAATGGCTGCCAACTGGCGCTGCTGGCGCCCGCTCCACGGATCAGAGACCTTGGACATCGCGAATGTCAAAGGTTTATGATCGACGTACGCGGTGAAGCTCCGACCCTCGAGAAAAAAAAGAAAATGTCGTGTGGCGAGGAGTAGGGCCAGCAACTCCCTGTCAAAAACGCTATATTTGCGCTCACTGTCTCTAAGCGTGCGACTAAAAAAAGCGAGCGGTTGCCAGACACCGGAAGTACGTTAGTCGAGTCGTCTGTGTTGCTCCGTCCACGCGCAGAATCATGTCAGGAAAAGTCGGGAGAAAGCGCCAGAGTCCAATTTGGGATTACTTTGAATATGACTGTGTTTTGGATAAAGCAAGTGTCTTGTAGTGGAAAGAGACAAATTATGAGGGACATTTCTAAAGGGAAAAAAATCCCACAAACCTTAAAGTGCACTTGAAAAGCTCACACAAGAAGGCTAACCTAGCTTACCTTGAGAAGGTAAGGGAGCACACTCAACCCTCATCCCCAGAAACAGACGCTAACCCCAGGCAAGGCAGCGTGATGCATCCCGAGACAACAGGACTGGGATATCTACATAACTGTGTGAGTCAATTGCCTTCAAAAAGTTTATCAATTCACTTGAACCAAAATTATGAACACCCGGTGCTGCAAGAGTTAATAGTCTCATTGGGGCCAAGATATACATTTTATAGTTGCCTGGTATCAATGGTTGTTCATCTGCCTTTATTTATTTATTTATTTAAAGAACCCATAGGTGGGAATGTGAGTTGTCTGTCTCTGCGTGTTAGCCCTGCGACAGACAGGCGACCTGTCCAGGGTGCAGGGTATGGTAGCTGGAATAGCAACATACCCAAGGATAAGCAGAAGAGAATGACTGATATGATGAAACTGGGATTTTGTTACACTTAATTATTGCAAACACAACTAAAACTATAACTGAAACTAATCAAAACTAAACTGAAACTAAGGATTTTCAAAAAAAAAAAACTAAACTAAACTAGCAAACAATTGGTAAAAACTAATTAAAACTGATATAAAATTGAAAATCTGAAGTCAAAACTAAATAAAAATAAAAACTAATGAAAATTGCAAAACTATTAAAACCCTGTTTTATATGTAGTTGTTTTTTTTCCTGTGTAATAATATTCAACATTGCATCAATACATTTTTCAAAAAATGCCTCTCTGTGCAAAATGGGTTTAAAAACATAAACAGCTGTGGGATACTGTTTGTCCGTGATTTGAACCGAGGGAACAAATCGTGGCAGGATCAGCCTGATATTATTTGTATCCCACTGTAACTTTACTGTATAAAGAGCTAACATCTCCAAAATGTCAGGAGTAGTTATTTATTACAACAAGTGTTTGTGAACTAAAAATCAAGAATGTGGGATACTGTTTGTCCGTGATTTGAAGAGCCCAGCGCTGCTCCCGACGCAGGGAAAACCAATTCTGCAGGGGAGACCTACCTCGGCACTTGTGCAGGTGAAGCCAAAGGGAAGATATGCTTCACCATATTTTCTAGTCTTTGGCTTAGAATGAAGTTGGTTTGGAAACATATTCAGCGATGCTTCATCTCCTGCTTTGCGTTTGTGTGCGCCCCCCCCCCCTCCTAGGGGGCAGGCCCCACACTTTGGGAAGGTCTGGAGTAAAAGATTCACCTTAAAGTGCATATTATTCAACGTACAGATACATAAACAGACACATAAGATACATAAGCCTCTTCTCCGCTACTCAGTGTTGCCAACTCCTCAGTAAGGAAAATCGCTATTGGCTGTCCTAAAAGTCGCTAGAAGTCGCTAAATGACATCATCGCCTAATTTGCATAATTGGTCATGCTAATCTAATTGTAACCTATGTTGTTGGAGAGAGAAATAACATCGTGGAAGAGACATAAAGTGAGTAAAAAACGTCCTAAATGCATTTAGAGTTTATTTAGAACTACAAATTAAATTTCTTTTAGCAATTATTGTTTTTTTTTATGTTTTTTAATTGTGGTGGACCACTGGAGGGCTCCACTCACACCCAGTTCTCAGGAAGTGTTGTTGCTGTGTTTTGGAGGGAAAGTGTTCAGTTCTGTGGTGATGAGTAATAAACGAGCAGTGTTTATCGAGAGCTCTCGTGTCGTCTGTGTTTACCTCCACATTGGTGACCCCTGACTCGAACATGCTGCAGTCCGATGGTGGCGCCGACTCCGCTCTGGATGCATCAGCAGCCGCCAGCTCTCTGCCTCCGGCTGCAGCTACGTTTGCTGTGGCGCTCGAGCTGCCGGACTTTTGGCTTCACGATCCCCCGTCGTGGTTCGTGCACGTGGAGGCTCAGTTCGCCCTTCGTGGCATCTCGGCTGACGACACGAAATATCACCATGTGGTGGCTTCTCTCGACCCGCTAGCCACCCGTCGTGCGTTGACTCTCCTCCGGGACCCACCCACCCGAGGGAAGTACGCCGCCCTTAAGGAGCTGCTTCTTCGGCGCTATGCCCTCACCGACGCAGAGCGAGCCGAGAAGCTCCTCTCCCTCTCAGGCCTGGGTGGCGGTACGGCTCTCGAACTGATGGAGCACATGCTATCCTTTCTCGGACCGGACGACGGGGGATTCCTCTTCGCCCACATCTTCCTCCGACAGCTGCCGGCATTCTCTCATTTTTT
>NW_024583163.1:0-52179 GCF_018398535.1 Haplochromis burtoni | reverse complement strand
GCCACCTGCTGGCATAATTAGACAGCAAGAAAAAAATCTGGAAACTAAACTTCCTTTTCACCCTTGACACGCACGTATGACACGCACACATCAATGAAAACTAAACACATTTTTGCTATAAATTCAGTTAATTTTAGTTAGTTTTGTGAACACTCATTACAGTTTTAGTTAGTTTTCCTTTTTTTGTTTTTATTTTTATTTCCGTTAACGAGAATGTTTTTTCACTTCTAGTTTTCGTTATTTCGTTAGTTTTCGTTAACGATAATAACCTTGATGTAAAATAATTACACTGTGACGCCTCTGCCTTTCTAAACAGAGGGACAGTAACTGCGTCTGTAAATGTAAGCGTGTAAAACCTGAAGATAGTTTGAGAGTATTTTGTGTTTGTCTATCTCCCATTCTGCAATTCATCTCCTGTAAACAATAACATGGCGCACAGTGTGACGTGGAAAAAGGCACATACCTTTAACATTGCGTGACGAACTCTGTGTAGCTGCCGTCATAGGCAACTCTCGCATTTAAGTTCATTTTATTAGATATGTAAGGTTGAAACAATTAGTAGTTGAAATATTAAGAAATAAGAAATAAATAAATAGTAATTCATGTTTGATGCATGTTAGATTTATATGTTTAAATGTATTATTTGTGCTAATTGTGCAATTAGATAGGAACCTTTTCTATAGTTCCATCTATTGTTGCTAAGAGGGTATTTTTTGGCTGTCACACTCGGCAAGCTAATTTGGGTCGTGTCCAAATTCATGGGCTGCATCCTCCTGAGGACCCGGCCTTCGCGGTGTACGTGGGCCGGGTCCTCAGAAGGTCGGGTAGGCCGGAAGTAAACGGCTGTGAAACTGGACGGTCTAGCCTTCTGATTAGCGTCACCGCTGTCTCGGTGGAGTTTAATAAACTCAGCCGTCTGCTCCTTGCTATCTAAAATATAACAGGACACTGGCGTAAATTCTCGACTGTCTCATACTTCTGTTTAATCAGTTTTCTGTTTGACGTTTCGTCAGCTGTGTGAAAATCCAGGAGGATTAATAAAGTTTTATTTTATCTAATCTAATCTAATAACTTTAATCGCAGCCAAACCGATTGACTCACGAACAAACAAAACACTGTAAAAAGCCCAACAATAACATTTTAGGTTGTCTAAGTGACTTATATATTACGTTTAACCCAAGCAGCGAAAGTCTGCGGTGATCTGAAAATGATGTGCCGGGAGTTGTGCCGTTCTCGGCCGCATCAGTAACCCTCGAGCTCCCGGCTAGCTGTCGAGCTGGTGGGTAGCAGACGTCTCCGAAAACGTCGAAGCACTTTTGCAAATATGCGATATCTTGATAAACCGAGCAGATATTTGATGTTTACACAGCTACTTTCTCGCCTGAAAATATGTTAAAAGTTTATTTTGTGACCCAGAAAGATTAGTATGAGTAATTTTAAAACTTAGTAGCGGCCGCCATTGTTGGAAACTGGAGTTTGGCTGGGCCGCGCTATGAATTCTGGGATATGGTAGGCCACGAAGGACACACCCGACCCATCCTTCAAATTCGGGGAAAAGGAGGACGCATTTGTCGGCTGCATTCGGAGGAGTCTACGAATTTGGACAGCCTTCGGCGCGTCGCTGTGACATAATCGGTCTACAAATGCGGCCTCAGGAGGATGCAGCCCATGAATTTGGACACGACCTAAGAACGAGCCACGAGGTTTGCATGTCTACAGAAAGATAAATAAAAGAGTGCCTTTTTTGGACCTTCCCACGACGTAAAGATTAAAGTTTTATCGAGTGAGGCCAATGAGGTAAATGTTTTATTTTGTTTATTATTCGTTGTATGTAAATACGCTAGTGTTGCGTGATATTCTAGTGCAATTACCCAGTGTGAGGTGTAATGTGTATTTTATTGATTGTTTTGTTGGAATGTTTCGTCCATATATAATGCTTAGGGGCTTTATTAAGAATATTCATTTAAGTTTGTATTTCTTTTTAGTTCTGACGGCATTGTATCGGCTGTGGTTGGACATCATTACATGTTAAGGCATGTCGAAGAATCCTCCTGTCCGAAATAAATGTCAGTTAAAACGCACAAGGAACAAGTTGAGCTTTATTACGACTCGAGGGGAGTAACTCTGTATTCCTCGTCACACATAAACGCAAAAAAAGTTTAAAAAAATCTCAGTTTTCGGTGATTCGAAACGCGTTTACGTGTGGACGAAACAGCTGCGTTTCAAAATCACCCGTGTACGGTGTCGGACGCTAGCGTAAAAGAGTTAGTAGTTTATTTTTTACTACACTGCAGATTACTGTATTTGCTTAATTGTTACTAAATGTTTGAGGTGTGAAATAAACCGCAATGGAGCAAAATATGGGTGTGTGGGTTGAGAGGATGTGTTTGTGCGTGTGCGTGCGTGCGCGCGCGGGTGGGGGGGGGGGGAACATTTTTCTTGTAAAACAAAGGGGGGACCCAGCACAAAAAAAGTTTGGGAACCACAGTTTTACTCAAACCATGAAGCACTATGTAGCTCTGTGTTTTGAAAAGTGCTATACAAATAAAGTTATTATTATCATGATTATTATTATTATTATTATAAGCACACTGTGGCTGAACACTTGCTGTGCAGACCTCGAAAAAAGGGCCAAAACATGTTGGCTAGCTGCATCTGCTAATTATATGTCAAAAAGGTGAAAGAACATCACAGTTTCTCGAGGGTAGCGACAGTTCACAGCGTGCACAATCCGAGCAAAGATGACATTTCAACCAAAACACATTTGGCAAAGCAAACTAATAGCACTTTAACATATTTTCTCGTAGGCTGTGATGGATGGCTACCTCCTTTGTAACCTATTTTTGCAAAGGAGGTTAGGCAGCACGGCGTCACCAGCAGATTGCAACACGATTCTGCCCACTAACCTGAAAATAGAAAGCAATTCTTACGTTTGGATATTCCACCTTAGATGTGCAAAGGCAGTCATAAATACAGCAGAGTTCTCTGCATTTAACTCTTAGAGAAAAGAAACGTGACAAATCCGTTGATCCACTTTGTACAGCCCCCACTCCCCCCCCAAATGAAAAGAAATCCTCAGACACATTTTTAACTTCATCTCCTATCAAAGAGGCCCAGATTGCAATCTGCTACACAATATGTTTTGCTCCATTTTATTACCCACATAGATAAACCTCATGGATGGAACACAGGCCTATGAGTAATGAAGGCCCCCTCCACATAACAAGATCCTACCCTCCGTATGCTCTTCGTCTTCTCTCTGTCTGCAGCGGCCATGAGTTTAGCTGGTCATTTTCCTGCTTTTCTTTCAAAGGAACAGACCTGCACAGATGTTGTAACAGCACATAATCAGGTTTTAGCACTTGAAAGCAAGAGTAAGTAATTAGAAACACATTTCCTAACTGATAAACACACAGAGTGTGCGTATCACTGGGTACATTGAGTAATATAGCAGTGCAGCAAACAGACATGTTAAATGGACATAGTAACTGAGCGCAAAATGCAGGAACTGTCTTTTGTTGGCATCTAGTATTATTGTTCCTGCGCATACTTCTTTTCAGATCAAGTTCTGGTACATTTTTAAGCTCACTTGCATGCACAGCATGTTTAATATCCACAGATTTCTAATCGTGCTAATTTCAGGGGACTGCAAGTCATTGAGGTCTGCTTTGTTTTCTTGTTCTGCTGTGAAAGCCAGTCTGTTTTCAGGTTCAGCTACTCGACTTAGTCCGTGACATTTGCATCCTCAATTTGTTATTTAGTCCAGTTTCCTCTTCCACTAGCTGCTGCACAGCTCGAAAGCAGAACGTTTCTACCCCCATGATTAAAAGTCAAGGTGTCCTTTCAGCAAATGCTGCGTTTTTTTCTTTCCAAACATACCTTTGCTGATTGTGGAAAAATGGCTCAATTTCAGCTTCATCTGTCCACGGCCCAGTTTTCCAAAACAACTCTGCTTTCCCAGATGTTGCCCTGCACACTTTAGTTTTTGACTTTTGTCTTGATGCCACAGGCAAGGTTTCCTTCTGATGACTGTCCCAATGTACACCATACATCAATTCTGCACAGCTGAATGTTGCTGGAAGCCCCTCCCATGCCAGTTCAACCTTCCTGCAGCTCCCATATGCAGTCATATGGGAGGTTTACTTTGCCTCTCAGCCCACCAGACATGCTGTTTTATCTCAAAGTTTTCTTTCAGATCTTCTTTCGACTTCCACAGTTTTCCTTTCCACAATTTCATAATTGCATTTTGAACAGAGGAGATTCAAAGCTGGAAACACTTTGATATCCTCATACATTATAGCTTCATCCCCAAAAACAGAACACTCTTTAAAATGGTCACAAAAACAGAATGCAAATCTCCATAACCTCATATAACCCTACACCTCACGTGTACCTAGAGTTGACTGAAAGAAAATATATTAATTGTTGAAAATGCAACACTCGTCTTCTTTGGAAACCACACTCTTTGAGGGGAGCCTTAACTTCTGAAGATTTGAAAGCAAAATGACTTCTTTCAGTATATAGCCTGCTGTTGGTATTGTCTTGCAAGAATACGTAAAACCTTCCATTTTGCATCAGCT
Organism: Haplochromis burtoni; assembly: GCF_018398535.1. Lineage (NCBI taxonomy): Eukaryota > Metazoa > Chordata > Actinopteri > Cichliformes > Cichlidae > Haplochromis > Haplochromis burtoni. The sequence continues at coordinate 47,599 of NW_024583163.1, read as the reverse complement.
TTGATGCAAAACATCTTTTCCAGCAACCAGGCAACTCCCAAAGAAACACTTGGTGGGCTCCACTCTTCTTAGCCTGGAAGAAGATCAGATTTAGACTGGCCTAACCTCTGGACAAGTTACCTTGTCCAGTCAGTCCATCTTAAATGAGCTCAGGTTTAGAGAAGGAAGCAGTGTTTATGGATCTTTATTTTGTGGTTTTCAACAAGTATTTTGAGATTCAATGTTAATTTCCTTCTTCTTTCATGCACAGATTGCCTCTCTTTTTGAATTCTCTTAATCCTGATGATCTTATTATGATCTGTAGGTAGATCATGAAAAGTGATGATAGGGAATGTTGTTGATGTATTCACCTGCAGAGCAGAAGTCTGCAGGTCAACTAAAAATATTGACTGGTGGTGCATTATACACACCAGCCCTGATTTGTAGGCAATCGTTAACTTCAAGACTTGATGTTGGATCCAGTTGTTAAGAGCCAGGGACTACTGAGTGTTGCCAAAGGCTTGAGGAGTCTAATCACTTCTTATTTAGGCTGACCTACCTTACAATTTAATTAAGGCCTGATAAGTTAATTAACTTCTGTATTTGTGCATTAATATATCAATTGAAGCTGAATGTATTAAGAATAAAACAAAAATTACACATCGGTTACATCTATTTTAAGAAGCAGAATCACTTGTAAATCAGATTCATGTTTGTAGCAAATTAATTATCTATACTAAGATCATGGCACATCATCTGGAAATATAGAGGAGAACACCCACACACATTTCCAAGATCAAAATAAAAAGCGAGACCCTTAACAAAAAGTATATAACACCAAGATAGATGCAGTTCTCAGTGGAATTGGAAAGAAAAAGGGGTAAAAATACAAATGAATTCTCTACTGAAGCATGCATTTTACAGTAACCTGACACTGAGGTAGCAGGCTATTGCTCTTACATTCTTGCAGAGAACTACAAAAAAGACCTTGGTTTGATTTTAAACCACTCAGTGAAAAGCATTCTACAGCCAGCTAAAGCTAAATCAAGGCCACTGGTGGAGCTTGGCAAGCACCTGCTTTGCTTTCCCAAATGGCTGATTGCATCACTGGGGAGATGTTTGTCTCTGGCTCTTCTCCAGATGGGGACAGTTGTGCTGCTTACGGTGCTGAAGGTATTCACCAGCTGGCAGGCTACAGCAAACAGACCTTGTCAGATGGTCGGTTAACTGGTCAGCAGATCTCTCTTTCCCTTCACTTCTCAGTTCTGTCTCTGCTCAGTTTATTGTGGGACTTTTGATTTAATTTGTGGTGTATTTATGTAGAACCAGGGGCAATTCTAGGATCAGAGCTTTGGGGGTGCTTAGCACCCAGAGAGCTGCCCAGCCAGGCAAGATAAACTTTACTTGTCACGATGATACTTCTTCCCTGTCTCTGTTAGTCCCTGCATCCTTAAACGTCTCCAGTTGTCCCGAGTTTCCTCTGACTGTCTCCTTGGTGCATTTAAACCCCTGTTCCTCCCTGCCCTCGTCGTCTGTTGTCTTCATCTCTGTTATCAGTCATCATAATTTTACCATTACTGTGCAAGTCTGCAAATTTCTTTATTAAATCATTGGATTCTTAAATTCATCAAGTCTCTCTCTGCCTGGGTCCTCGTCACAAAACATGACATCATTGTTTTGTACATTTTAACACAATTTAATCCCCACATTTGTGAAAGAAAAAAGCCCTTTTTTAAAAATCTGTAACAAAACAATCAAATCTGATAAAGATTATTTAAATCCTGCAAAAGAAGAATGGATTGGAATAAAAACAAATACATATCCTAACCTTAATTACTTTACTGTGGGAAAATGATGAATGATGATCATAGTGAGTAAGAAGTAAACTGAGTGCATTTTCTGGACAGAGATTCACTTTTAATATGTATGTATAATACAATAGATACATAAAAATACACTCCAAAAATAGAGTCCTTGAAATGTAGAAAAAATATTGATAAAAAAAAATGGAGGCAACTTTGCCTATGGTACAATGTATGAAAAGATCTTTACTGCAGATACTACTATGGCTCTGCAGATTTTTTTCTTTTATTTTAACCTATGTCGCCTCACATTGAGGTTGGCAAATCACTTTTTGGTGATCAACTCTTTCAAGCAGTTTAACAGTTTCTGTTGTGCCTGTCACTATTCCCTGTCTGTTTCCTTACCTGGTTCTTCCTGACCTTGTACTTTCTCCACACGTTCCCCTCTTCCCTCTCTCCTTCTTTGGACTGATAATCATACACAAATAGATTGTATTCAATTAGATGAAAAATTACATTAATATGAAAAAAAAAATACTATTAAGATCACTAATAAAAAGTCCTCTCTCAGTGTACTTTCAAACAAAAGGCAAATAACCAAACCACAAGTACATCTAATAAAAGATATATCCAACATTATCCTTTATTGATGGATCATTTGTTCTTACACTTTTACCTGAATGTTGCTCCTGGGTTTAATATCAGCACATGCACATATGACAAAATTCTTTCATTCCATTTCAAACAGGACAGTGGTAACAACAGCAGGCTACAGACAATTTTAAGTTTCAGATTTTAAATAGGCTATATAAATGTCAATGGGAGCAACAGGACGGTCAAATGTCGCTGATTTTACTACACGAGGACGAATTGTAGGGTAGCAAACATCGTCGGAAAACACGTTTTCAACACTGCAGGTTACCTGGGTGTAATGTTTTTCAGCTAAAAAGAAACATGGCCTGACTCCTACCTAACTATATAAAGAGTAACTGAAGGTTAAATGCAGCTAACATGTCCTGTTTTAAGCCAGGCACTTACACCTCCGCTCCGCTGCGTCTCAGCCACTATCGCTCTGGCTGGTGATGCACGAATCATGAACGAATCGTTCAAGACTCGAGAATCACTTTACTGACTCATGAATCATGAATCACAAGCCCAACTGACTTATCCATGTTGCTGTTAGCAAACTAATTTCATTAGTAGAAATATATCTGGCTTGCAATTAAAATTGTGGAGAAAAACACAACATCCAGTATCTTAACAAAAACATTTCTGCTCTAAACTGGAAGAAAAAACCCCGAGTAGAAGCTCACATCAAGACAATAGCTCCTCGGTTCACAGTAGCATCGCTCTGCTAACATGCTAACAGCACATTTGAGCTACTCACCCCCTCCTTTCCTGTGCTGAATCGTAGTGTAAGCGAATCACTCAGGACTCACTAACCCTTCCCTTCCTGAATCATAGCAAACGAATCACTCAGGATTCACTCACCCCTTCCCGTGCTGAATCATAGTGTGAACTGTTAAGGTTCAAATATTGAGGAAGGAGAGTACGAACAACCATGGTCCAAGAGCTTGGTCAAACAATTGATTTTAATGAAATACACGCGTGGGGGGACCAGCTCCCTTCGCAGACAGCGCTGATCTCAGACGAATCAAAGCATAAGCATATATTTTATACCATCAGGGCTTGAATTTAATGACGCCCCCTCATGCGTCATCAGATACAATATATGCATACGTCAATTCAAAACCACAATGACTTTTAACACAGTTTGAAAAGGAACATTGTCTCTATCTTCATGGCAGATGTTTCCTGTCAACCTTTTGACTACCGCTTCTCCAAACCTGCAGTTACAAGTCAACATGATTAACCTCTCACCTATAAATGATTCTCTCTAACTGAGTGTGTGTGTGTGCATATGTGTCGTCCTTAAATGCTCTCTCATCTCACCCGTTGCACTTCTGAATCACTCAGGACTCGCTCACCCCCTCCCTCCTGTGCTGAATCATAGCGCGAACGAATCACTCAGGACTCGCTGTCGCTGCAGAATTTCAGTCAGGTTGATGTCTGGACTTTGACTGAGCCATTTCAACACACTTCATTTTTCAGCCATTCTGCTGTGCCTGAGATCGTTGTCCTCTTGCATGTCCCAATGTCAGACAAGTAAATGGCCTTGCATTGACTCCAGATCAGGGTGGAAATGGTGGATCTACAGGTGACTGTTCCAGAAATCTTGTGGTTTGTTCAAATGAAACTTTGAGAAACCTAACCCCAAAAAGATGATTTTGTTCATCTGGCTGTAGCGTTTTCAGTGGGAGAAGCATTTCATCGCTCATCTAATTGACTTCAGTCTCAGCTGACTGCAGGCTTCCCCAACGCGATGCATGCTCGATCATTCAGGTAAGGAAATCCCAAAAAGTTGATTCTGTTCATCTGGACATAGCGACATTTGTGAACCTGAGCTGTGCTGCATTTTTTTTTCTAAAGAAAAAGAGGCTTTCTCCTGGCAACCCTTCCAAACAAACCACACATGTTCAGCCTTTTTCTAATCGTACTGTTATGTACTTTAGCAAGCAAACAGGGGACTGCAGAGTCTGAGATGTAGCGCTCATTTTTTTTCCCCTCCCACTGAACATTGTAGTCTGACCTTGGTTTGAATGTGCTGGGACGTCCACTCTTGGAAAGACTGGCAACTGTCTTCAACGTTTTCCACTTGTAAATAAATTGTTCTCGTTATAGAATGACTGTTGTTGGCAGTGTCCTTAAAACCCTTGCTAAACTGAAGAGCAGCAACAATTGTTTCTCTAAGAAAACCTCTGATGGCTTTGCTGTTTCACATTGTGTTAACACACCTGAATGCTCCAGACGAGCAAACTGCTAAATTTCTGCTTTTATAGAGGTGCTCACACTTGACGATCAGTTACTGTATCCTGGTGCATTTGATTTTTAGCACCTGGGTGCTACTTATCCTGTTGATATGGAAGCAGAAAGGATGTGCTTAGTTCTTTTTACAAACTGCTTCTGAATGTTGTTTTTGTTAAATAAATCCATCACATGTTGTTTTTCATCTAAAAACGTATTTATCTAATTTAAGACTTGTTAAGGACCATTTTTTTATTAAATGTCGTGGTACCTTAAGAATAAAATAATTTTTTTTTTCATATAACTATCCATTCGTCCATTCACTTCTACAAGGACACTGCTTACTGTAGCCTCATCACTTTGTACTCTGTCTGACCAAGGCAATACATTTTAGAAAAAAAAAAATCTATCATTAATGGAAATCTGATAAAGAAGAATACATTTGTAGGCCAGTAACACCACCGTACATCTAAAAGAGCCACGTGACGCTTTGAATATTCCCTCCCAGGTGGCCACTGGCATGTATAAGGTAGGACTGTGGTGGCCGTACGCTTTGTGCAAACTACATTCACATTTGATAAACTCAACAATTGCAGTCGTATGTTTTTTTTTAGCTGCATGTAGAATATGTGTCCAGACTACAAGGACATTGGCAGGATAGCAAAGTAGACTTACAGAGAAATTGTACAGGTAGGTACAAGAAAAACACAAGAACAAACAGAAAATGCTTGGATGAATGATTACTTTGGCTACGTATGATCTCAGCCTTTGAAGCTATAATGGTCTCACTAAGGCTTTGGTTAGGCTATGTGCGCCTTCTAATAAAGACAGTTGAAGCTGGGAAGTTTATAGAGCATTTTGTCCTGCTATATTAATTTAGGATGGACAAACAACTTTCTGCATTTATGTTGATTACAACCAAAAATGTAAAAAAAAAAAAACAAACCCAAAAAACAAAACTATTTAAATTAAATAAAAAATAAAATACAACAATAACAGCCACATAGGCAATGACAGCATGCCAAAATAATAATATAAATTATAAAACAAAATAAATAAAAAAACCACATTTATTTCCTTTTTTTTTATTGCAAATATGTCTACAAAAACTAGGAATACAGATAGAGATATAACAAGTATGGTTAAGTAAGTTCAGTTGCAATGCAGAAGAAAAAAAACAAACACATTCTGGTGCTTTGTGCCATATTTTCGATCAAAGTTTGTTCCCTTTTCTGAAGACTTACATTCACTAGAAAATACACAGACCAAAAAACAGTCCAGTACCACCAAACTCTAACAAAATCTAATATTAGAACCCGTGGAAGCGCAATCGTGGCTTAACTCGTAAGTATTAATACATTTATAAACACAGAGACAGACCATTAACACATAGGGAGTGGAAACAAAAAGAACTTATAAAGAACAAAGAAAGAAAGGAAAACATAAAAAAAAAATAAAAACCAAAAGTTATACAAATAAATGTAAGTTTGAAACTTTGAATTGTACTTGACTAATGTGATACATAAATACAGACAGGACAAGACATATGATAAAGATGTAAAAATGCAAATGCGATTAAAGTTTGTTTTTAAACATTTTTATGGTTTACAAAAAAAAAGTGCTTAGCAACATTGCATCTGCAGCTTTCAGAGGAAAAGCTGTTATATTCTGATTCTTTGGAATTCATAAATGTTAATGGCGGCACACAGAGGAGGATCAGATAAAGACAGCAGAATCTATTTGGGTGCATTTTCATTTTTGAACTATAATGTAATCAACTAATACGCTTCAGTATTCCTAATGAATCACAATCAGAGTTTTTCAAGAAATAACCTCTGAGGACATTGGGCAGGCCAAAGTGCGATCAGCTTTCTGTGCTCCATCTGCCAGAAAATGATTTTTTTTGTACCACTGCGCCTTAAAAACATGGTCCATGAATTCATTACCGTTTCTACACAAATGCATTGTCATTATTTAGTTGCCCAGCTATTTATTTATATTTCCTCTTGTTAACAAAGCTTTTGATTATGACCTTTAAGGTTATAATCAGAGTATATTTAAATGTGTGGGCAGAAATGTACTATATGCTGCATATAAAAAAAATGTGTATATATATTTTTTTCTTTCAAATATAAGAAATGACCCTCACAAGGCTCTTAGTTTCGCGAGGAGTGCCTCTACATCTGACTCTCCATTGGTGCCACAGCTGCTCACTGTGGGACTATAGGAGGATGACTGGAAGGCTGGAGTTCCCGCGCTTCCTGTGCCAACCTCCATCTCTTTTTCGGTCGCTTTAACTCTCTCCAACACCCTCTCTCTGTCCGGCCCATAGCCGTGACCCGCCACGTTCCTGTAACCGCGGCCCGACTCTGAACCCACAGCAGCTTTGGCTCTGGCTGCAGATGGATGGCTCTCAGACTCGTTATGGGCCTCCCGGGCAGAGGGAGCTTTCACCGCCGCTGAACTCGCATTTATATTCTGCCGAGAGCGAGACCTTTGTAAAGGTGCCTTGTTGTTTTCTGCGAGTGAAAAACAGAGACAAAGCAGTGAGCACAACTATGAGAATGAGGGAGAAGAGGGTGATGCGTGACTGACACGTTAAATGAATGGGAGCAAGGAGGTTAATCAGATTACAGATTAAATTACAAGCAAGCCACAGAGAAGCGGCAAAAGCAGGCGAGCGATGAGAAAATAGAAAGTCAGGCGATGCAGCGAAACACGAAATGATGAAATAAAAGAAGTTAGGAAGTAATAAAAACAGTTTAGTAAACAATTACGCATGCAAAACAAATTACATACATACACAAGAGGTTGCACTGCTAGTCTGTTAGAATCGACATACTCTCACTGATGAGACTGAAGTTTCTGCAGTACACTCTGGCACAAAGCCAGCTCAGCATGATGAAATGGATATAGCTGATCAACCACAACAGAAACTCAATAACATTGTATGTTGCCCTTTTTTCCAATCTCCTAGTCTCCCCCCCTTGCACGACACCCTCCCACCCAGCTTCACCTCCCCTGATTCTACCATCATCATCCATTCTCCTTCCTCTGCTCTTCATCTCGGCTCTCTGCTCCGGCACTTGTCCTCTTCATCTTTCTTATTCTTTAAAACACATTCCCAGGCAGACAGTGGAACAGAGCAACGCCCAGATGCCAAGATCAGACCTACGTTCTGAATTATAATCCCTCTGAGTAGATCTTAGACTTCATCATCAGTATGTGCGCGCTGGAAGGAGAGGGCAAATCCATATTCATGTGACCTTGAGTGTGAGGCTGAGAGGAGTGGCGCGAGGAAAGACACCGCCGCATTTAAAGTTTCCTGAGCCTGAAATGTCTGGCAAACAGGAGTCAAACACAGCAGAGCAGAACAGAGCGACCCGCTCTGTCAGCCAATCGGTAATGAGTTTGGAGCGTGGCCAGTCAGTCATGACAGTGTGTTTTATGGGCCGAGCTGACGAATGACAAGGAACGTCCCTGAACACAACCTCTGACAAATAAATAAGGATAAAGGGAGGAAAGAGAGCAGACAAGAAGGAAGCGACTGCAATATTAAGGAAAGAAAGTCAACGTTGGCACTCGCGCACACACAAACACACGCTGTTACGTTCACAACAAACCTGTTAGGCAAACAAGAGGCAGTGGGTGACTTTAAAAGGAGGAACTGAGTAGAGTGTTTCGCGTTGCTTGCTGTGATTGAACATTTAACACAGCTGAAAATGCAAGTCTCCTCTCATTATCTGACCCTTTTTGCGCCATTTTCCTGTTGTAGCAGTCTAACTTGCAACAGATGACAATTATTTCCCACTGCTGATCCTTTTTGCTCCACAATTTCCCAATGATGTCCTGTTTCTCTGTCCTCCCCCTAAAAAGTGCATCAGCTACACCCACCCTGTCTGTTTCTCTCTACTTAGCGATGCCCCCCTCTTTAAAGGAAACGCTTGTTTCCCTTAAAAGCGCCGCTCACAGATTCAGAGCTGATGCTGGGAAAGTGATCAGTTCTGTAATAAACTATTTGCATTTTGATATCTTGTTTACACTTTAGGTTAATCTCAAATTGAGGCCGTTTCTGTCACGAAAAGCAACACGGATGGGATTATTATCACACGTCGAGTGTGACAAAATGTCAATCTTTGAATTTACATTAATTTTAACACGTATTAGCATTTAATTATTTTCAGCTCTGCATGTAGCCTAAATTACTTATGAAAACCACATACTGACTGGAGTACAAAATGCTGTTTCGATACATATACATTTACACTTCAAAAAGAAATGAAGAAACCCCACACTTGAATAAGACCTCTTATCCAAAAGTGCATTTCTCTTCTCCCTAACAGGGCCTTGGCCTTTAGTGGTGAACATGATCAAAGTGCTGGCAAGTTCAGTTTCTTCTCAGTCTGTCTGCCTGTGACACCTCGCTGCCCCTTCCTTTGAAGCCTCGCTAGCTTCTCAACATATGCCTTCATCTAAGCTGTAAAACATGTCTGAGAGATGTAAAATATGTCTCATCTTCCAGGTAGCACTCCTTTAACCAACAACTGACAAAGGCTATACAGGAGAACTAGTCAAGCAGAATTTTAATCGAAATCGCTGCTCTGGATCATCAAGGAATTCAAAGACAAAACTGTCGTCTTTTATTGAACACATGCCTGTGATGGTAGAGGTGTGAATTTATCCTTCTCACACCATCAAATATGGATTAGCTGCGTGATGTGCAATTAGATATAAAAGATGGTTAGTGTACTTTAGTACGCAACATACTCAGGATAAATCCCACATCATTATGACAGGTCTCGGACTGAACTTTGGTGCCAAGTGACACTGATCTAAGTGATATTACTGCGATACATGATTAGACTCTGATCTGCTGCCTCAGGAGTCACTACAGGCTTCATAAAGCTTTTTCCACCGATCACATACGAGGACACACTTTGATAAAAATGCTTCTGTTACTTCAACACAGTTACATCCACGTCGGTACATTGTTACAGCAAACCATGCAAACCTCCCCAGAAATGTAAATACACATCACCATCACTGCAGCCTGCACAGGAATAAATACCTCATCAGCTTTTGCGACCTATGCATGCTGTGTCGTAGGCTCTATGTTAATATTATAATTCTGGCGTTAGTATTTCTGAGCTATGCACTTTTTTCTAAATCTTGGCCACTGGGCATTTTTTTAGGGTAGAACAGTAGAGAAGTAGGGAGAGAGCAGTGAGGAATGGCACTGAGAAAATGGTCCAGTGCAGACTCGAACACAGGCCCGCTCAACCTTTCAGCGCCCGCTCACCTGCTACTGGACATTATTCACCTCAGTTTTAAAATGCAGCTCTTCGAACACTAAATGGTTACATGTCCTTGTAAGTAAAAAGCTTCTTTCTTCAGTTATTGTCTTTAACCAGGAGCCATTGCAAGCCAGCAGCATTTTTACTGTGTGGTTTTTGTGAAATAATAAGCTGGTGAATGCCACTTTTAAGCTAAAAAGTGAAACGGTGTGTTGTCTGGTACTTACACAGAGCTTTTCTATTTCTGCTAAGCACTTTCTTCTGTAATGACTGAATTGTGAAGCCACGGTGGCGGTTTCAAACACCTTTGACGTCACTGATGGAGGCAGAACATATTGAACCAATGTTTGAACTTGGGTTTTGGCCTGTGTATTGATAGAGCACCAATACAGCAGCCCATACTTAGAAGTTCATCTTCACACCTTAATGTCAAACTTCGTTAGAAAGCTTTCACAGTGAAATATAATAAAAGAGCAGGAGAGGTATTCTTTTCTTCCACTGGCAAACGGCAACACAAAAGAAAGCACATTTCTTCATGAAAGCTCATTTGCGGCGTTTATGTTCGGTGCTGATGCAGGTAAACATTTATTCACTTCTTTCCTGCTTCTGGATTGTCGACATTTGAAAAAGAAGGTAGGAGCAACACTGAGGCGTCTTAGACAGAAAGTGCTCACCTGTCTTTCACTTTTTCGCACTGTTAAAGCTAAACTGACACCATTGTAGTAATAAACTCATCAACATCAAAAGGTGTTAAGAGATTGGAGCAAAACTGAACATTTGAGAAAGCCTAAAGAGTGGTATTTTCCAGGGAGTCAACCATAAACACAGCACTAAACCAGCAGTCTATCACAGTCCTCAGTCCGACGCCGTCCTTTAGTCTGCTTGAAGGCAGAACGGAGAAAAAAAACTGTTCAAAAATGACAATAAAAGAGCTGGCAGACTGAGTGTGTTGTGCCTTTTCGCTCTCAGCTTTGCTGTAAAATGTGTCTTTAAACTGAGAGTCTCAGAGCCCAAAGCCTTTTTTCCCAGCTACTGACACTGGTTCTGTTTCAGCATAAGACAAGCAAAATCTCAAACGAAACAGACTAATCGCTGCTCTGAATCGTTTGAAAATATCACTGGGAATTTCAAGATGGAACCATGGTGGTTTATTACATGTCTGATAGGATGGCATTTTGTAGAAATGTAAAAGGCCCCGTCCAATAGAGAAAACAGAGATTTTTTTTCTCCATCTGCAAATAGCTGCAGAGAGGAATTCACATTTTTCTCTTGTCAGATCATTTGGTCCATTTGCATTTGCCACTTCAAATACAGATGCAGATGAGCCTTTCCTCTCATCTCTCACTCCCTCCCTGTCTCTCCACTCTTATGAAGTTTGCTGTATTTGATCACTTTAAGAAGAGAGCAGTCATGCAGACTTAGAAAAATACAGATAGTGAAGTGACTTTTTCTCTCCACGGAGTGACTGACACAACAAGTTAAAGTTAGCAAGATCAAATACACACTTCTTTACCCGTCATAAATCAAAACATGGCTTGATGGCTTGTTTTTTGTTTTTTTTCCACCCTTTCCATTTAAATCTAAATCTTTGCATTTGGGGCCACTTTATGGCGTATGACTTTGGTTACATAATCAAACAAAAGCACATTTTGTATAAACACTACTAATAATTTGTCATTGTTGATTTTAATTTTTATAAATGCTTGTGATTGTCTAACATTATTGGCTAGGCTCACATCTTTTGTGTGTACTCCTTTTACATTGCCATTGGTTCCTCTTGCTGACCTGTAGTTGCCTAATATGTTGGTGTATTTACTGTGTTTTCCACTGCTATTGTACTCGGGTTACTTTCCATCTCCGTGTCAACAAGAAATCTCTGATCTTTTTTGCATTGCTGAAGCAACAGACCGTCTGTGTCCTGTTTACACTGGTCATGTAATGCAAGATTACTTGAAGATTATTTCTGAATGTTTGCTAAAATGCTCATCTATATCCAAACAAATTTAGCTTTAAAATAAAAACATTTGAATATGTGGATATATAGCCTCAGTGTCGTAAGAGCAGCCACAATGAACTGAAAGTGACCAGTTCTGTTTTATCTATTGAAAATTTCCATCGAAGAGATGAGAGACAAAAGCAGAATTAGGCATATCACTTGGAAATCAAATGGTTAAAATGCACTGGTGGCTTTACTTTAAGTCCTACAATGAAACATGACTGACTTTTGTGTTGCAGATTCTTTGTACAGTACAGCAGAGTATAGTCTAGCACAGGGTAGTATAGTTGGTGTCCATGTAGCCAGCCCATCCGCCCAGCATTTTATGGCTGAGGGGTTAAAACATCAGATTATTTGAGCAGTTATAAATTATCTCCTCAACAGCAGTGAGATCAGTTTGTCACTGTTATTGTAGCCAAGTTTTGTTGTCATGTATTTATAACAACATAAGAACAGAAATCATCTCAGTGTGTCAAAATGTTTCTTAGAACAATATTTCTTCATTCAGAACAGAGACAGATACTCAATTTTTCAGTTTCTGTATAGAGTCTAGTTATACTAGGATGTGAGATTACTGTGTCAGAACATGATAAAAACTGTATTAGAAACTAAATCTAGGGCTGGGCCATATTATACCATTCACGGTAATACCGGTATAATGTTAGGCAACGATAGGAAAATGTAATATCGCGGTAGAATATGAGTAAAACGCGCATGCGCAGTGCCTTTGTTTTCATACACACATGGCCGATTGTTGAGTGAAACAGGTGAACCAGAATTGGTTTGCAAAAATGGTGCAACTTCAGTGATGTGGAACTGGTTTGGTGTTTGTCCGTCAGATACACGACAAAGCACATTTTTTTGCAGAGCATGCAAGCGGCCGTCGTTATTGTCGTATTTGTCGGACTAAGATGCTCTTAAATCTGGGAGTAATCTGGGTCCTAAATTCCGTATGTTTCAGGTCAAACGAACACTGCAGCATCACTGAGAGTTAAAAACTGTCTAAATTCTTTCATCTTTAATAAAACGATCAGCATTGCTGCTTTACCAGGTGTAACTATGAAGTTTAACTTCCAGGCATCCATGAAAACAAAATTTATTACATTTAACGGAGTTAGAAGTTAGCAGGAAGCTAGCGGAAGTTAGCTCGCTAGTTTCGCTAGTTACCTAAGCATGATATAGCATGTTCTGACTGAGAGATTTCTGAAAAAATTCAAACGTACAGCTCTGCTATCACTTCCAACATAAATGAAGACAGGAAACTAAACAGCAGTGACGTTTGTAGGGTTACTGAAGTTGGGCTAGCTGGTATATAATGATGTGCTACGTGATCGCTAGCGACACAGCTATGTTAGCATAACATAAACAGTGAAGCTGGAGGACGAACACTAACACTTTTCCACTTATAAAAGTTAACGTAAGGTTCCTCATGGTTAGAGACAAATGCAATCGCATGGCAGGATGCTGTAAACGGACCAAACTTCAGTCAGGAGAACAACTGAGATAATCCATCCACAATACGAGGTTAGTCATTAATATACTGCAACAACATGGGAATAGAGCAGCTGCCAGAGAATTCAACATTAATGAATCAATGGTACAGAAGTGGAGGAAGCAAGAAGAATGAGTTTAATAAAGTTTGATTTATCTGACTGCTTTGTTTCGCTTAATGTGCCTTATAATCCCGTGCACCTTATGGTCCGAAAAATACGTACTGCACACTGCAGTTTAATGTTGCAAAGCACCTCTTTTTAACTTCAGTGGATATTATACATGGTTATGCTCAGGATATGTCAGCCCATTTCTTGTTTAAGTGAAAATAAATGGAAGGTTGTCTTTTTGTGGAGTTGTATTTTGTCTCGCATCAATTATATCGTCAGTTATATCGTTATCGCAAATTTTCAAATATATATCGTGATAAATATTTTTGGCCATATCGCCCTGCTCTAACTAAATCCTTATCATTTATGCCATCTGAATTAAAAATAATAATAAAAAATACTGGTAGTCGCCAGTGCTGCCTCTCAGTTTCCTAAAAGTAGGATCTTTAGGTAGCAGAAGTCACTTGGAAACACAATTTTGAGAACACATAATTACCAATTCACTAACATAACTTAAACCACCCTCCTGCTTATTTTATATCTTTTGCCAGGTGTTCAAGATTTTAACTATACTGTTAACTGTAACTGACATATTTACTTGTGCATGCAAGAGCTTAAAAATAGGTCCTTCTGACCCCATCAGGAAATGAGTGTGACTTTTGTTTTGTTTTGTTTTTTACTAGGCCTAAAAGGGAAAAAAGCCTTGCTTTCTTTGGTCCTGTGAGTTTTAGACCTACCAGTCAATTAAAAACAGTTTTCAATTGCCTGTCTGCCTCTGAAACAACTATGTCATCTGAAGCATTATCAAGCCTTAATGTATAAATGCTATCTAAATCACAATGTATTTGTACCAGAATTGTCATGACAGCATAGATAATCAAACAATGATTTTACATAATTACCTGTTATTTATGAAAGCTCTATTTCAATACACTTCTTATTTGTAATTTGAAGACCAAAAAATAATTATACACTTAAGTCTATGTACCATGGGAGTCAGTCCTTTGAACCTTATCATCATTTTGACTGCAGTAATACTGGCATAATATTCCCGCCTGTGTTTACACAGAAAGCAAAACACTGTAAATGAAACAAAGCGTAGAAAATCTTTTAACATTTCTGCTATCAAATTCTGTCCCGGCATGAAACTCGATACAATTACAACATTTGCATTCTTTCGCAAATGTAGCTGGGTAATTATGTCATTGGCATCAATGAGCCACTGTCAATATGTGACATATTGAAAATGATAAGCTAAATAACATAATGTTCTGCCGGGTGTGTCGTAAGTTTCCCTCGACAAGCGCCTTTGTTACTGGGACCAGTAATTTTAAGAAAGACCCCCATCAGAATCCATGAGAATTGCAAGAAATGCATTATTGCTCAGTCTGCAGTATCTTTCCCAGAACAAACACCAATTGCAAAAAACCTACTAAAAATAAACCAAGAACAAACAAGAAGTCCTGAAAAAGCTGTTTAGAACAGCATACTATGTTGCAAAAAGTGAACTACCATTGCAAAGACTGCTAAATTTTGCCAAACTTCAAAAAGCAAATGTCCTAGATCTTGGTTCCACTCACCTCTTACCCATGATTTCAGTGGAAATTTCAAATTCAGGATCTGACACAGACTGATTCATGTTCTACACAGTTCTTACAAGTTCATAGAAATTTCTGTTCAATTAGAACCAAATGTTTGAGTTGATGATTGTAATTTTTATACAGTCGTTGTAATTTGTGCTTTAACTATTTTTTGATTGGTGTTTTGTTTCCTTTACAATATTATACATTGTAAAGGAAACAAAACATCAATCAAAAAATTGTCCTCTTTTTTTAATTTGCGCTACTTAAATTTATTTTGGGCTACCAAAAGAAAGAAGAGTGCCTGCCCGAAGGGCTACCAGGGATTTTGAAATTTTGCGAGCCCTGTAAAGACTAGTTAGCCGCTAGCTGATTTGTTTGTGCAACTGTCAGTATGCTTCCTCTTTGCAAATATGATTCATTGTGGGAAAATTCCCTCCACTTGTAAGTCATTTTTAAATTGTTCTGTGTGGATTAACCAGTCATTCATGGTGGAACTGGTAACACTGAACAAAACTTGTGCAGAACTTTTCAGACATATTCAGTGTATATAACAGAAAGATGAGACTAGGTGTGTGTTTTTCTGCATCTCTGCCAGCAATCAGCACACTTGAGGTATAAAAGCAGAGTTGCTATGACTCATAGTACAAATAAAACAAATTCAGAAAAGCAAAACTGATTGAATGGAGGAAAAGGGGTGAAAAACCTTGCTCACAAAATAACCCTTCTTACTTCGTTCGTACTCTAATGGACAGTTGTACATTACCACTTAGGAATACAAATGGTATAAAAAGAAAGAAAAAAAACCCTTACCATTTTATCTGTGAGGATGGGACTGTGCGCACTGTACTCTAGAAGGCTATGACTTTGCACATACACAATGAGATGTGCCAAGGAGAGCTACATTTAAGAGTCGTATGGTGAAACAAATGTGAGTCATGTGCCAAAGTCCCCCAGCCAGTCTTTTAAAGGGTAAAAGCAAGAAGACAGCTTGTTAGCTTGGGTGTATTAGGCTGACTCTAATTAAAGATCATTACTTGGCAAAGCACCAGTCACTGAAGGTTAGTCCCTTGTTTGTTTGTTGTAGTTAGCTGCACATGTGCAGACTGTACTGTCTAGCTTTTTCTGACACAGCAGACAGGATTAAAAATGAGGACAGGCAACAAGCAGTGAGAGGAGAGTGAAAGGAGAACAAAAGTGGGAGAAATGAGATGATGAGGGAGAGGATGACAAGGTGGACAGACTAAACAGCCTCAAGACAGTGGTGTGATTTGGGTCAATGACTGTAATTTGGACTAGACTCAAATAGAGCACAAAAACTGAGGGAGCTACGTGAAAGAAGAGAAAATAGAGGACATGCAGAGACGGGACTGTTGAAAGAGCACTATAACAGTCCCTATGGCTAATCCAAAAACCAGCACTGACATAGTTAACTGAGGCCTTTCCGGCTCTAACGCATATATAAATGTTTTCCTTTGTTAAGCATTGATTCTGCTCCCCTCTTTTTCTCCTCCTTCTCTCCCACATTCACAACCTCAAATATATTTGTTTAATTACAGAAAAACACGATTCAGTTCCACAGTTTTAGTGGAAATGAGACATAATTTGGAGGATAAATATGTGCCAGTATGTACTCGTGATACAATTTTATTTAATAATTTATCAATACATTTTTTTTGGCTGAGCCTACAGTTCACTGAGGAGCTGCAGCCAAATAGTGCTTGTTATAATTTGTTTTTTAAAAAATGTGGTTCGAGATCTGGTAGTAGGATTTATTATTTGAATTTATTATAAATGAAACAATTAATGATTTAATAAAGATGAAATGATCAACAGACTAATTGATGAGTAAAAGAATTATTAGCTGCAGCCCCAGAGACATGTATTACATCTTACTAGGGCTGTCAGAAGCACATATTTTGATTTAGTGACAGTGATGATCAGTCCAAAAAAAAAAAAAACAGCATTGGCTCTTTATATAATTACCACTTTGATACATTTAATTTGTAAAGGCTCAAAGCTAATTTTAGAAAACATTATGCCCTTTCAATAGAGCTGGCACAAGTGGTGAGAGTTTACATTGTGTATAGTATCTGGGAGATAACAAACTGTCATTGTAGCGAAAAGATTACTGATCAGTATGGGCGTCACAGTAAGCGGAGCCTGAATATCTGGCTCCAAAGAAAGAGAGGGGACAGTCCCTTGACATTTATAGGTCACCCTCTATGACCGCATTCTTGTAAGCATTTATTTATTTATTTTTAAACTGGACAGGCAGTGGGATTTGCACAACCATAGATGTGCACATAAGAGACAGACTCCTATGGAGATGTCAGCACATTTCCCCTGCAGTGCATAAACAAATATGACATATTGAAATCAAGACTACGAGACAAGTGAAGGAGGAGTTTGTAGCCGCGTAAAATCAGACAGGGTGATGCGGAGATGTGAAAGGGCTGTAGCTGAATGTCCCTGAAGTCCCCTGCCCCTCAGTGTGAACCTTCAGCCACTGTGAGCTGCAGCCAAGCATGGCATTACGTTAGCACGCCTTGGTGCATCTAACAGTGCCCCAAAAGTGAGCCCGGTTTCCTGCCACTAGTACGGCTAACCTACACACACTTTACTTGAGAAAAAAATATAACAAATAATACAGGGCCTCTCTTTGATCGATAGCTTCACTATCAAACGCAAGCAATATGACATTTTCAAAGCAGTCAATAAAACTGTTGTCACTAATGTACTCATATCTGCCTTTTCAAAAAAACAAACAACAACAACAAAAACCAAAAAACAGCTTGATAGCCAATGCAAATCAGTGTAAACGCAAAAATATGGCCAATTAAAAGCCACATCCAATTTCGAATGCTGTGCAGTGAACAGCATTGTCAGAAAATGTGGTTTAACCCTATAGGTCACATTTTTGGGGGCTGCAAAACAAGTGGACTTCTTTTAAAAAGATGTCAGGCAATATTTGGATTTTTCCAAGATTTTGTGAACAACTGTCATGTAATTTTGTACTGCACATGACACAAGCCTACGAACAGCAGGACTCGGTAAAAATTGGTTACCTCGCTGAGAAGTTGGAGGTGTGAAGTATATCGCCTGCAGCTCTTCGTCTAAGAGGTCGCAGTGACTGTTCTTATAGTCCCGTGACGCTCTGCAATACTTCAAACTGATATGCTGCCTACAAAAATGCAGAAAATGTCCACTGTATTGTTTTGTAGATGCAGATGAATGTATGATAATGCTAAGTGCTACGCTCGGTAACAAAAACACATATACATGTATACAGCATTTGTTGTCATGATCTTGACATTTATTTAAATAGAAGTCAGAGATAGACATTTTAAATTAATGTTTATCAGTTTTAGAAATATCATCTTCCAGAAATATGAACTTATAAGATTTGCATGGGTAATTTACATCTTTGTAGGATGCAAAACAAGCCGTTTACTAAAGGCCATGATCAGCAATTTGCAATAAATGGGTAAAAAAAAGCATACAATTATTCATAATATAAACAAATCTGTCCACCTGTATTATAAATAGAAAATACACCTGGCAGATGGTTGTAGCAACCCGAGCTTTTACTCCTGCTTTACACTAATTATATCTACACGCAGGGTAATAGACTGCGAATGTTTCCTCATACAGGGACAGCATCACTTCCTGGGGCCTTGCTCTTCTCTCACTGCGTTTCCCACACAGCAAGAGAAAAGCAGACATCAGACACAAACACCGAAAGACAGTCTGACAGGCACACATCACTGCATAGAAGCAAACACAAGCGCACACATGCACAGACCTTTTCCAATAAACACGGGCTATTTCACAGGTGTACGGACAGTGTACACTGCTGCATCTGGCATGAATTAAACATGCCTTGGTTTCAGGCTCAGCTACCTGTTGTTGTTGTTTGCGTGGTTACTGCTGGTAAATATCCCCAGCGGTCGTAGTCTTATGCATATGTATTTCCCCTCAGTGACTTCACACTAACTAAGGGTTTCTATCAGCCGCATTCTGCGGCAGTGTACACCTGTCACACTGGGGAAGGAAAATATTGATCCTTCACACATCCCCAGACACGAAGCTGAAACACACTTGCAAATGCATCCTTAGACTCAAAGACAGATAGAACTACACTTTTCTGTTTGCTTTGAATCAATTGGTTATACAGAAAGTAAAATTACATTAAATCATTGACGGAGAAGAATTTTCCATCATAGGAAGAGCAAAAGTGACGGACTCCTTCTTGTTGTACACATTGCAGAGGATTATAGAGAACACAGCTGATCATTTGCAAAAGGCTTCTGTATCCATAAGCCAGATTTGCAGAGAACACATATTCTGCTGTATTTTTTTCAGTGTCACAGAATGAGATATTAACAGCCATATTCAGATTCTTCACTACTGCCGGTGTGTGGACAACACAGACGTGTTGTTTTTCTTTTGTTAAAGTACATCTATTATGCTGTTCTTTATTTTCTATCATACATAAATTGTTATGGTGGTGGATAGTTACGTTGCCCAAGCAACATTGTCTATTCTAGTCTCCTCACACGTCATAGGAAAGGGATATCCTTTATATTCTCATCACAGGCACACAGCTCGGGCTGTGAGCACTGCAACCCCACCCACCTGCTGTTTGCAAGGGGCAGCAAATAAGAAAGAGGCTGTTTTAAAGGAAGGGCGGTCCAAAGGGGAAACAAGCTAAAATGGTTGGTTTTGCACAGAAAATGAACTGAGGTGCTGCATCAAGGCCATGTACAAAGCAAATGGGAATTATTTAACACTATGAATCATACAAAGCTTTTTATAATTCACAGTAAATAGTTAAAAAAAAAAAAGGCCCTATATACAAGTGGTCATTTAACAACACCACTTCATCTGGGTAACATTATTCATTCACATCCATTATTCCAGCACAAGAGCTGATTAAATATTTCAACCTCCAACAGAGGACTTCCATTCTTCGTCTCTTTTGTATTCAACTAAGGTGTTTCTTTTTTGCCATTGTTTCTTACTGCCAGCTGAAGAGTTGTGTTTAACACTCAGGCTGACTCTGACAGCTCTCAATATGCAGGGCCAGTCCTGCCAAACAGACTTATGAATTCCAAACAGCCTGGAGTCATGCTCCATATTTCATTGAAGTTGAATATTTAAAAAGATCAACCCACTCAAAACCCTATAAAACCTATCGTTCTGGGGCCTTGTGTCCTAAAAATAAAATCGCATCTGCCATATCGCATTACAGACAGCCACATCAGCCTCCATCTCTTAACCATTTCCGTCTCTGTGTTCCTCCCTCTCTCTCTGACAAAACCCATCTGGTAACCAGCCTGTCTCCATCAACACAGGTTTCGGTCTTTCAAACAACTGTACACTTCTTCCCGCCTCCTTTATCTCATTCGCTTCCCTTTTCTTCCTTGCTGTCTAGAAATCACATTTTTGTTTCTTTGTTGGCGCTGCAACTCTCACCCCTCAACTGTCCTTCAACCTCATCTCTTCTTAGAGAATCACATAGACCACCAAGCAGGAAAAAAAACGTTCTCCGTGTCCCTCCTACTGCAATGGAACTGGTTTGTTACTTCAAAAAGTGAACAAAAACATGACATTTGTCAAAACGCAGCAAAATTAGCTGAGAGACACTGCGATAGAGCTTGTCTGACAGCACAGCTTCACACAGATCAAGGTGGTCCAGACTGTAACTAATGGGGAAAAATCAACAACTCAATTTATGAGAAAAGTGTAGTGTGTTTCACTCCCACAACGCCCATTGCAGCCCTATATTTGCTTTGTCTGGCTGTAAAACAAAGATAACATATGTAAGCGTTAATTTATCTTGATATTTGATATAATGTCATGAGCATAATGCACCATAACATTCATCTGCTTCACGGCTGTGGTCAGCAAACAGAACATAACATGTTTATATCAGAGTGCTTAGTGCAAATGTCACCAGTGATTGATTAAACATGGTCAAACTAAACCAAATACAAGGAGCTGCATGACTTACACTGACTGACGTCAAGTCTATTATGTTCTTCAGTCATTAGTCTTGTTAGATTTCCATCCTTCAAACAGTAATTTCACTTTGGTGTCCAAAAACAAAACCGCCCAGCTGTGGTAGGGCAAAAGGCAAAGTGCACGCTGGAAATGCCTCTACAGACAGACAACCGCACAGTCTCATGCACATCCAATTTAGCTTCACCAGTTAACCTAATTGTGCATGTCTTTGCACTGTGGGAAGCTAGACTAGTCGGATAGAAGCACATGCCACATAGAAAGGCCCCAGCTGGCCAGACGGTTCAAACCTGGAACCATCTTGCTGTGAGGAGACGGTGCTAACCACTGCACCGCTGTGCTGCACCGCCATCTGATTCCCCCCCCCCAGAAAAAACAAAACAAAACATACAGACAAAAAAAAAATGTACAACATTTACAGAGAAAAGCAAAAAGTACCCTTAAATTTGTTACACATTTCCAAGCTCAAAAGAGAGTAAGAGGCAGTGTTGTTGTTGTTATTAATGTTATTTAAAAAAATTATTGTGGGGAAAAAAGCTATGATGAGCAGAGTAAAGCATCCAATGTAAGTGTTGCATGATGATTGAAAATTAATTTCAAAGGAACCGATGACAACAGTTCCAAGAGCTCTACAAATACAGTGCACACTACAGAGATTTTTGTATCTACTTACTGAATTTTTACAATATGCTAATTTTATGCTTCCACTTGATTTCAGATATAATCTTTGATGAATAAACATGACACACACATGCAAAAGCCTGTGGGCAGAAGCATGTGCATGCATCCACCCACCAGTTGGCAGGGAACAAATTAGATCATATCAATCCATACCAGAACCAAAATTAAAAGAAAAACAAAAAGGCAACGCTCAAAGCAGAGATGCTGCAAACAAATAAAATAAAAATGGGATGTTGGTGACATGAAATGCTATTAATGTAAACCTGTTAAATTTCTACACTGGGTGTTGACGTTGATTCAAATAAATCAATCAATTAATGACTAGCCAGCTCTATATAAGATGTGTTACATCAAGTGGAGGGAGGGAAAAAAAAAAGGGGGGGGGGGGGAGAGAGAGAGAACAGAAAACATTCACAGAGAGACTGATGTGTTTTTAATGCAAACCCACCACTTCCTACTGGTTTTAAGTAAAAGCTTCTAGGGACTTGAGTTGTGGTATTTGCTGAAAAAAAATCTAAATAGTGGAGAGCTCAGACTTCTGGATTTCTTTCCTTTATTAATTACAAAAGATGGCAGCAAGCAGCGAGTTCTCAGACTTCAAGACAACCCACCAGCACTACATGTTTTTCTATAACCTACTGTAAAGGTTGATGAGCTTTATTGTTACTGTACCCTGGACAAACAGACAGACAAAGTCATGCAGTGTCTTAGCATCATGGTGAGTGGAAATTCTAAAGTGTTATGTCTGTGTATAAGCATTGGCCTGTCTCTCACTTTTCAGAAGCTTTATTCTCTGACTCATCAGTAAAAAAGGAAAGCAAAATTCGCATGGCAGCCCCATCGCCATGGGGTAATGTTGCTACGCTCTCCTGCAACCACTGGAGCTCGCTGACATATCAATGCAATTAGAGTCACGGCCGTGTCCCAGTGAAGGTCAGCTAGCACTACTCAGACTACCGCACACTGAGAGAAACGCAGAGACAGCATGGGAGTGAGGAAGGCAGTCTGAGGAGAGGAAACAAATTAAGTGACAGGGCAGCATGGCTGGGTTTAGCTCAGCCTCTGTCCAGGGGCCTCTTTCTCTAACTCTCACACTGGCCTGGCAATTAAAAATACATGCATCAGTAGTCCACGAAACCCTCTGAAGAACATAATCATACATTTACACAAGCCATGCACATGCAAATAGGGAAAGCCAGTCTCCGCAATGTGTGCAGCGAAATGCATTCCACTTCATATTCCCTATGCATTTAGAACTGATGGCCAACCAGCTCTGTTGAATTCAATGAACCTCTAATCAATGCAGCACACAAATGATTCACTCAAATAGAAGGTTGTGCACTCATGGCTCAGGGGCACACGTCAAACCCAATCACCTCGAAAGGTATGGATCTGTCTAAAGAAAACTGTAGTTCATCACACTCCCAGTCCTCGGCAAGACAGACATCAGTAAGCCAAGGACAGTGGTGTTGATGAGATTGGCCCATATTGATTTTAATCCATAGAGGACTTCTGTGCTTTTCAAATGAAGAAACATATTTAAACCAAAAGTCTCATTTCATTGCTAGCTGTCAGCAAACACCCAGGTTTCCTGTAGCAGTGACCTCAATATATGCACATGCACATATATGTAAGAAATAAATCATTAACTCAACTTCCAAGCGTGCACAAAATCCTATCACTCTTACAGCACATCTGTTTAATATCTGTGCATGTACTGATGGTTTGGCAAGAAAGCATCCTTAGCAGATCTGGCCTCAGGGACAAGTGCAGCACTTTAAGTGTGTCATCCATCTTATTCCTTCTGAAAGCTCCCATGGGGGCCATAGCAATCTATGCTCCCCTCAGACATGTTCTGTGTCTCGACAGTCTGTAGAGGCTGCAGCAGTGTGGACAATAGAATGGGTTAATCTTGTAAATAGTCGGCTAAGGAACATTGTCAAGCAGGTTATGACATGGTTAAAGCATAGCCAATATGCAAGAGAGGCTTGAAATGAAATTGTGCACACAAAAAAGCATCACAAAAGGCCGTCCTAACAAATTATCCGACCTGGACACGTATACATTTTTTTTCCTCGTTCAATGCTCAAGTTATCCTTGACCTACAAAAACACATGGAGCAGATGAGAAACACGAGCAGTTTGTTGCCAGGTTATACATGGTAATGGTTAAAATCCACTTTTGCATCTTTCCCATATTTCTCTCTCTCTCTCTCTCACACACACACACACACACACACACACACACACACACACACACACACACACACACACACACACACACACACACACACACACACACACACACACACACACACACACACACACACTACATCTGTGCGTGTGTTGTGTCTGTGTGTGTATACATATATATGTAAGTATTTATAAACCTTGAAAGAAGTAAAAAGGAAACGCATGTGTGTGTTCACACACACGCGCACACACACACACACACACACACACACACTCAGAGGGGTGTCACAATTCACCAAGTGAGATCGATGTGCTGGGCTTAATGTCTAAGATGCAGCTGCATCGATTCAAACTGGTTGAATCACGGCAAAGCTGGGAGGGAATCACAGCTGAATCGATGCAAGTATTTCTGTATCAGAAAGGCCTGATATGACAAGCATATCTTTTTTAAAGCAGCTAATCATGTCTGTTATTCTTTGTGTGTCACTCTCTTGTGTCTGCCGGTCTTGTCAGTTCAGTGAAGTTCAGTTCATTACCAGGCTTTGCTTAAAAAAAAAAAAAAAAAAAGGGCTACTTTGACCTATATTATTTTGTCAGGTGGTATGATGAAGCATAATGCTAACAACAATGCAGAATGATTGTTTATGATAAGGTTGTAAAATGTAATTAGCAATGACTTAATGCACAGCATTTTAGGAATTATTCACTTACAGTTAGATAGGCTGTGAATGAGGATGATGATGGATAAAAGAATGTCATTGATTTCAAAATAATGGCATAATTACAATTAACACCTTAGATTTTGCATTTTCCTTCACAACGTACTCTTACATACAAGTTAAATCAGGTTTAGTCATGAGTTTTGCCTCTTTTTTTGGGGGGGGGGTTTGCATTACATTAATGTCAGAACATGACATGCACACCTGGATTTTAAACCTGCACAGTTGTGTTATTTATTCAACACAGTCAGATGTACAAAACAACTACTAGATGTCTGTTTGTTTTCTTTAATCAGCCAATGAATAGAACAATGGCTCAGTGTGACACTTCAGAGCATGTGCCTGCAGCACAATCCTTGTTGTAATTATCACAACATCCATCAGCAAACACACACAAGACAAACACAGGAATAAAGAAGAAATCGAGGGGGGAAACAAACAGTAAATAACTTCTGAAAGCACCATGACAGCATGTAACACCCTCTGCCTGGGTACAATCAGGGAAGCTTTGGTGCTGTTGTCTGTTGCTAGCACTGATCAGACAGGAGATATAAAACAGGGGGAGAGAGCAGGGATATCTAGCCATATTTGTGCCTGACTGCTTTAGAAAGTTGGCTACTTCCGGGTATAACAGGCTCATTATTATTTAAGAGAGAGAAATAGTCAAGCCAAACATGGACCTCTATACACCCGCTGAACGAGATCAAAAACACACGAAATGCATGTATTTCAGTGTGATGAGAAATGTGTTTTGTATAAACAGAGGGACAAACAAATAATGAGTAGTGCAACTGGAATATGAGGGTACAGGACAGAGGCGTAAAGGAAGGTATTTATTACTGAAACTCCAGCCCTGTCTGACAGTGTTGCCTTGGTTTTTTATTTTTTTTTATTTTTAGAACATGCCACATTAGCAAATGGAACATCAGACCCCAGCAAAAGCAATTATGCAAAAATCCAGAGGATTCAACGGCTACATGTCTGCTTTCAGATGAGCACAGAGAATGTATTCCATGTCCTACAATAACAAGCAACAGGCGCCAGAAAAGGAAAATGCAGTGGGTGTAAATGTGACCAGTCCTGAACATTTTTCATATTAAATTACACCGGTCCTAATACATATTTACTAGTATCCAAAGATAGGCTATCAAAAGAGAAATTAAAAATAATTATTAGCGACCTTTAACCGCATTGTGTTGGTTTTGTGTGACAGAAATTATCAATTTCAGCAGAGAAAACACAGTTGAGATGACTTAATCAAAGTCTGAAGGAAAGTCTCTATCTTCTATTTCCCCAACTAACACGAGCCAGCAAAGCAATAACATTGATTGTGCACCTGTGAAAACAGTCTTTATTTCAGCAAGTCTTTTTGTCTGTAGGTTAACTGACATGAACCAATCCATTCTCTGACACCAGCAGACACCACTCATTACAGTGATCCAGAAAACTGATCTTCTGATGGAAACATTCTTGCAATCAATGGCGCCTCCCACACATTCGAAAGCAGGAAACAGAAGATAAGGCTTACAAGGGTTAAAGTAATAGAGAAATACCACGGAAAGAGAGATAGAGTGACAGAGACCGAGAGACAGTATACTAGGTAATGGAAAAGAGAACAAAGTAAGCAAAGATTGCACTGAAATCTGGCTTATAATACATCCATGGTTACAATTACAGCAGTCACTTCAGTAATGCTGCCCTCTAACTCTGTCCGTGCACAAATCAGATTTTGTTTGCACTGATTTCATATCTGCCAAACCACTTGGCGAGGAGGGCAAGCTTACATTGTTATTGGAATTGCTTGAGTCTGGACATAATCAGACATCTCTAAATCCAGAAGGACGATAACAGGAGAAGAACCAGCTTACATATCCGGTAAGATCCGAGGGTATTATCCTGTTGTACAGCATGCACAAATTCAGCACTGGTTTGCAAAAATAATCTTGTTCAGATACAGATGGATGATGATGGCATGCATTAGAGATGGGTTTTGCTTGAGCTAATTATCATGCAAATAATCAGGCCAAATTAAACATGTTTAATAAGAAAGTCTTTAAGAGAAACCTGAATTAATGGGATCTGTTACCAAAATCTAATTAAAAATCCCACTTACGCTAATAACTAAAAATACGGCCTTGGAAAATACACTTTTAACTGCATACTGTGTGGCTCAATTCATGCGTACACCCTTTAAATCTTTGTTGTTTATTTAATATACATCTTCAATAAAGATCAACAAACAGTTTATGTAGATATTTAATGACTGGACATCTAACAACGTAATGCAAGTATGCACACTTGTATTTTAATTTCATGGCAGCTGCAGATTTTTAATGTGGCACAAATTTGTTAAAAGCTCAAATCTCCTACCCTTAGTGTTTTTGGATGATCCTACTTACTTTATGAGGACAAACCAGACAACCAGATCTGTTTTTAAGCCTTGGATATTTTTAATGTCTTTAAAACCACAATGTGAGCGAGGATGGGTCTGCAGAGATGTGCAATGATGAATTTAATTCATTAGTATTTAAGACAATTACTCTCATTAACACTTATGTTAGACTAGTTTGCACTGAGATGGTATGCTTTAATTAAGCAAAGCACAGGTAGTTAAATTATGTGTAGCTACAAAGTTTGAAAGCGAGACGAAACATGGCTGTCGATCAAACACTGAACTATTCATTATTTAAATTTTATATACTTGTGATCCTGTGCACTGACAAGCATTTGCAGCTCAAAAGCTTTAAATGTAATTTAAATGCCTTTTCCTATAGAAATACCACTAATGAAATTATAATGAATTGAATCGCTAAAAAGGAGTACGGCACTAGAACTGTGACTCTTTAAAAAGTAGGGTTTAATTTAAGCAGTCAAATTCATGTTTGAATGACACCAAAACGACAGAAAGAAATTACATATTTAAGAAATTATGTTTCTGAAAACAGACCATATCTCAAATGATAGGATTAACTACAAATATCCGTTTTGTTTGTTGTCCTGAAAGAAATTGGGTTGTAATAATCAAGGGCTACACAGAATACTCAGCTGAGTTACATATACAGGCGCGCGTGCGCACACACCCTTATAAACAGGTATACATGAAACAGAACCAGTGCAATCAACACAGACACCCTCTGGCACATGCTGCTGTGTGGTGCTGGTTGGTGGCTACTAATGGTTCATTGCCACAGGTGGGTGGAGGAGAAGAAAGAGAGAGATGATCTTTGTAGAGCTCATGTTTTCTGCTCAGCATGCACACAGTCACTGCTGTGAATAGGGGGAAAAAAGTGGAAATCTAGAAATTAGAAAAAGAAAGCCAAAGGAAAAATGACAGCCTGAAAAAAAGTCACATTTTTCACTTCTTCTCATGGGAAGATGAGTGCAGCTTATGCCATTTAATACCACTTTTTTCTCCATGCATGCATAAGCGAACTTCCTACAGTATAAATATACATCTTTTCTGTTCATCACGGTAAGATGAACAAGAGAACTAGACACAGCTCTAGCTTATGAATCTTTTATGTTCAACTACCTGGATATCATTATAAGCTGATTAGATGACCTGTTTGATACAGCTGTACGGATGCAGTATTGCAGTGGTAAAATGTCTCCAAGACACAGACAAGCATACACAGATAGACATCGTGCTAATGTCTCCTCCTCTGTGGCCCTTTTTCCCCCTCTTTTTTTCCCCAAAATGCTGGTGGCATTTCATGCAGGAAGACTGTGACGAATCTTGACAGTATCTCCCTAGTTGCTGCTCCTCCTCCCTCCTTCCCTTAGCCACTATCTGTCATGCGGGAGGTGTTTGAGTGGCAAATATGGGGAAAAATAATACATATATATACTTTTGGTGTGAGGGCATTTGATTTTGTATTAACCGAGAAGAAAAAATATGAGGTCTTTTTCTTTTGTCTGCATAACTACAGATGTGTAAATTTAAAGTACAATTATTATCAGTATTTAAGAGAGAAACACAACAGAAACAAAATGAGGATGGGAAAAGGGTTTGAGAGAATGATGGAGGCAGATGAGTGGGAGAGAATGGGAAGTGAAAAGTGCACAGTCTGAAAAGGCACAAGGAAGGTGAAAAGGAGAGTGGGATTTATTTTCACCTGTCAACAGCACTTAAAGCCATAAACACATACAAAGCTTCTGCTTCGGGGCACTGGGACAATATTGGTCATGCTGTGTGTTTGTGTGTGATGGATGATTCTTCACGTTTATGTTGTTTGTCATCAGGGTGTTGACCATGTCAGAACCTGGTCTGAGTCTAATCCTCCTTGAGAAATCATGAACGCATGGCTAACAGTTCACTGGTTGTCCCTTTTTACACTGGTGCAAAGGTAACTGATTCTGGAGGGCAATATGGGCATCCTTCCACAAACAGCAGGGGTCACAGGATCAGTATCAAGGACTGATTTACAATCAATACGATGTTATTTTCCGAGCGCCACAGAGACCTCACAAAGACTATTTCTAATAATAAACAATTCTTATCATGCTCTTTTAGCATTTTAATGGGAATAAAACATAGGAGAGAGAATAATTGATGAAGATGACTGACTGAACGCTGAAAATGAGGCTTTCTTCTACTTTGGATCAAAGGAAATAGAGGAAAGTAATATGACAAACTGACTTAATCCATCTTTATGAAAATCTTTCTGTGACGGTGTGGTATCCAAACTGAGCTGAGGTGAATTAAATACTGTAAATAATGATTAGCGTCTATGTGGACAGTGCCCCAGGCACTTTTGACCAGAGCGTAGAGAAAAAATGGCCAGCAACGCTTTCAAACAGACACAGTCTTCTCTTTACAGTCTGGCCAATTAACGGAAGCAAGGAAATTTTAATTCACAGTCGAGAGACGCACCCGTGTCTGTGCGAGTGTGAACACGTGTGTGCGAGTGAGGCAGAATTTGACAATTACGAGTGCGCTTGAGAAAATGAAACTGAAACCGCAGGTGTTTTATATCATTTGTCATCACAGTTGCAAGTAAAACATGAATTTGTGCCGTGTGTAATGAACAGTATGCAAATCCTCACTCAGTTTGCAGTTACTCTCTCTGACTGGAATGAAATATGCTGTTAAGCAGTGATAAATTGAGGAAAGTATTCTTCCTGCCCAGCTCGCTACTTTTAAGAGACATAAAAATTTCTTTAAAAACAAGGCTCTGAAGATGTGAAAAAGGTTATTTTCATTATCATTATGTTCCCGTGCACACGTTTGTGGGCAGCCACCCGTATGTCCAACTGATTAACCAAGTGACCAAAACAGAAGGAGAAGGATACTGCAAAGGGAGAGGGAGGGAGTGAGAGAGTTATGCCTCCAATGCATATAGCCTGCCAGTTTGGCTCTGGCAGATAGTGACCTTGTTTGCATGATTAGTAGAACCACCGAGGCGTGATTGGCCCTGTTACATTATTCTCCCTCTCTCTTCTTCCTTCCTGCCATCTCTTATTTATCAATCCTATTCTCCTTCATTACCCTTTTCCTTTTTTGGCCTTTGATTGAAAGCTGTTCGACCAAGGCCTCAATTTCTGCTGCTACTTATCAGAAGACGTTTCTTTTTATTTTCACTAAATGTCTTTAAATTATTCTGTAACCTAATGTTCAAAAATTTCTTTAACATTTTAGATATTTTGGACGACATGACAGGGGAGAAAAAAAAAATTATCCTGAAAGGCAAATCTTGCACTTAAAGTATGGTGAAAACGTTTTGAGTCAGCCCTCATTTCTTTGTATTTTGAGCCAGACGTTCTTATAATTGTTCTTGTGCAACGATTCTTCAGGCTTTCTGAAGGTCTGTCAAAGTTTTTCTTTGGAACTTATGCCTTACCACTTACAGTGGAATATTTTTTAAGCCACTTAACACTGACTTATGAATCATTCAAGCCTTAAAACGGGACCTAACTCAAGGGATGAACCAGTCCTGCGTCTAGACACACAGCGGTCAACTTAGCGAAGAACCAAATTAAAATTCTATTTTTAGGCATTTTGTTACTAGCAACTTGCTGTTCCAATTTCTTTAGTTGATTCTACAAGAATTGTCACATTTTCACTGTAGTTTTGCACCAAAATCTGTAAAGCGAAGTAACACGCACTCAAAACTGGATCGCAACAAATTGGCGCTTTCGCAAGTACGTTTGCTGATAATAATGCCATGTGATTCAGCTAATAACACAAGGATTTCATCATTTTTGAAGCTACGCTGAAAATACTCAGCAATCTGTGCATTCATGACTGGATGTAATACCGGTAGCTTAGCTGTAGCATTTGTACGACGGAGAATGAGAAGGTCGAAAGCGGATCGTTGAATGAAACGGATGAACCAGCAGTGGTTTGTAAAAATGCTGCAACTTCAGTGGTGTGGAACTGGTTTAGCTTTCGTCCGTCAGATACACAACAAAGCACTATTTTTGGTACAGCATGCTAGTGGGCCGTCGTTATTACCGTGTCTTTTGGAAAATACGGCACACTTAAAATCAATCATTTGATTTTTCTGAAAATCGACAGTGCCCCATATAATCCCGTGTGCCCTATGTATGAATTCTGGTTGTGTTTACTGACCTCGAAACGATTTTATGTGGTACATGGCGCTCGAAAATCTGTCAAATGTTTTAGTACGACTTTGCTAAGCTACGAACCTGCACCGCTATCTATCTATCTATCTATCTATCTATATATATACACACACATACATATATATGTATATATTAAAATAAATTAAAAATAAAACACCCATGATTGAAATGGAACAGCTGTGACCTTCAGGTAATGATTTCACATGGGTTGACACTGACAGTCAGGTGAAGACATTTGAATGACAGGGGCAAAATGGTGCATGACGGCCAACCAGTTAGGAGGTGGTTTCAACTGTCATCTCTGTCAACATGGGAACAAGAGCAGGATAAACGGAAAACTGTGCGTGAGAGAGTCTGTGTATGAAAGGAAGGTTAAGAGCGGGTAAGCATGAGAGAATGCAAAAGGGGTTATTGATGTGTTAATGGGGGGGATCCTGAAGCACATAACAGCTGTAGTGAACCAGTTGGAGATTTGTGTTAGTGAGCTACCACTAAACCAAACCTGCACATCATGGATACACATTGATAGTGACTGTATCTGGTTATGAAAGGAGAAGAAGTTGATGTAATTTAGAGGGATAATGCAGTTCTGTGGAAACATATCAAGAACGAAACATTTGTTTGTCTTTAAGAATCTGCTTGTGAGCATATTGTAGTCACTGTATGAAGAGACCTTTAACTCGTTTGTCTTAGCTCAAATCTTTTTTCTTTTCCTCTCCCTAAGTCATGAGTGTGCCAGCTTGTACTTTATACAGTATCAAGCAACCAAGACACACACAAGCATGCAGTCATATCTATATGGTAAAATATTCAAATGCATCCCGAAGCACGTTGACACTAGAATTTCACTGTTTTTGTATAATGAATCAAGGGCAGAAACAGAAGAATTTTAAGATCAAAGACAATAATGATGCTGAATGAGATGCTAAAAAGGAAGTTTCATTCACATCGAAGTAAAAAATTGATAAGACTAATGATCACAAGTTAATTACAACATTTCTTTAGTAATGTTGTAAGGTCATACGAGCAAAAAAAGCAATGTCCTTTTCAGAATGGCACATTCTTGACCTTACTCTATAGAACATTTTCTGCTTTGGAATTTTAATTTTTATAGGTTTTATGCAAAGGCAGGCTGATAATAACTTTGGCATAAAGACATTACTGTCAATATTTACAAAGCGAAAGAGGTGGAGTTTTTAGCGATTAACCCTCTTAGATATAAATTTCCAGGAGTTCCTTTCTCAAGGCACAAAATATTTAAATCAAGCACACACAATTATTAATTATTATTAATGTCTTTGACATACAATTGAGTTCTAGTTGCACTGACATTTGTCGGAAAAATAAAAAACTATTGACAAACTGCACCATTTCTTAGTTTGTGACTTTATGCTAAATTGTGCAGCTCTTGTCAGATTGGTTGTGTCATGCTGAAATCAACTAAGTTTGTGTGTAAAAAACTCCCAAAAACAAACAACAAAACACAACTTGTGTTAAACACTCACAAAACTAACCACATTCAAATGTGGCCCTTAGTCTCCATTTCTCCCACAAGAATTTTATCATGTCACACAATCTATGATATTTATGAAAACCAAGCTCTCCAAGCTATACGGCTCAAGAAGTTAGCCATAAAACCCAGATCTCATCTCATCATCAACATGTTAATTTGGGATTATATCGATATATACAAAATCAACTTCAGTAGCCTAATCTACAGATTACACCATATCCAGACAAGGATGAAATACTTTTGTAAAGGCCATTGCATTAAAGTTGAAAGTCTACACGTCAAGTACGTATTTGATTTAAAATCCTCTGATATCTAATGTTGTTATGTACAGAGGCAAAATTACAAAATTGTGTTATTGTCCAAAATACTTACCATATCGGCCACAGTATGTATGGTACCTTGGAAATATGTACACAAGAGAATGCTGTTTAAAAGACAAAGTACTGACATGATAAAAGCTCAGTCTTTTATATACATATTCTTCACAAAGGTTATAGCTACGTAAAACTATTTATTCTCTTATTTTTGGAAGCTTTCTCTCTCAACTTTAAGTGCCTAAGACATTTGCACACCAGTGTATGGTATACTGGACACACAAACGCAGCTCAGTGTCCAGACAGCCAGCCATGTGCCAAATGTTTAATGAACATCGGCTGGCAGACTATCATGAGCAAACTCTGGCCCACACTGTTTGATGATTAGCTACAACCCATGAGGAAACACATCCACACACAAACACACGCTTTGAATCAATAGCTGTACAGAAAAAAAGACACGCTCTGCATATGCAGAGCTAATAACGGATCTATTCTCAAAACACACTAGAAAATAAAATACATGAAATAAAATAAATGTTTCAAATTCTTTGTTTCTTTATTATTATTAATTTTTTAACTTTCAAATTAACATCACTTATTGCTTTAATTCCTAACATCTGTTTATTCCCTCTTTCTTATAATTGCTGTCTTTGATATCTCAATTTTCTCTCCCTCCTGACCATCACATTTTCAAATTTCTTTTCAGATTTCCTTTCTTTTATTTCTGAAGACTATTTGTGCCTTTCCAATCCATTGTCATTATTTTTCTTATGGCAGACAGCTACAAGTCAACTGTGACAGCTAAACAAAGAGGCTTTATTTTTCAGCAAAGAAAAAGTAATCTCTTTTGCACTGAGAAATAATAACAGGAAAAAGGACTCTCACATACAAATGGGGCTGGGTTGCAAAATGGTCCATTTACAAGTCATTCATTGCCTTAATTTGTAATTCATATTAGCACCAAGTCAACTTCACAGCCAATGTGCAATTATGGCCTAATATCAATTAAATAACTATAGTTTAAACTAGAACAAGAGCCCACAGTAACAGCTTTGTGAAGCTGTACTTGCAAATGTCAAGACAGTAAAATACTCAAAATGGCAATCTACTTAAAATGTTGTTTATTATCACAAATCATAAGCCACACAGCTAGGAACAATAAGAACATCACTGGTTTTTCAGGTATTTGGTTAAACTAGACTACTAAACTGGACAGATTTCACACTATATCGACAAAATTGTTGGGCTGACTAATGTCTCAGTCTCTTAACTTTTAATTTCAGGGTTTTTTTTAGTCCCATTGCTACAGCTGTATAAAATCAAGTAATTCACCATGCAGAATGACTTCACAAACATTTGTGAAACAATGGATTGTTCTAAAAAGCTCAAAGAGTTGGAGCATGGTACCCTAACGGGATTTCACTGTTGCAAGTCAGCTCATGATATTTCTTCCATCCTAGATATTCTGCGATCAACTGTAAGTGGCATTATTGCAAAGTGAAACCATTGAGCCAAAGAACCAGAGGATCTATGTTTTTTTTTTTAATTTCCATTTTTCATTCTATCAATAAGCAGTGTATCACTTGTTTTCACTAACATGTATGTGGTCATCAACCTAGCTGCTGACAGCACGATATCAAAGCTCCCCTAACATGCACACAACATGAGCAAACTTCAAGTGTAACAAAACAAAGAGAGGACATTTCAGTATTACATGATATGTATATATTTTTTGGGGGGGCACTTTTAAAGTATACCATGGAAAATCTTCCACAACAACTCTTTGTGACACCACTTTTAAGTTAAAAGTTTGGGCATTTCACTGGACAGACACAATACTTTTAAAAATGAAGGAATACTGTTGTAGAAACAACCGTAGAGTGGATAGAGTGGGCTTTGCTTATATTGACTGCAGGTCAAACAATAAGACACTGTAACAAAATTTTTTGTTCCCTTGTATTGTCATATCCTGATCGCTTATGCCTTTTTTGGGGGCGTGTCATGTGTTATCTCTTTCAGTTTCAAAGTATTAAACTGACCAAGCAACAGGCCAACTAAAAGAACCAAACAACCAACAATCCTGAGTAAATAATAAAGCACAACAGATCTAAATGCATGGATTGTATTTTAAGAAATATGCACTACAGTGTGCTAGGGCAATCTCACAATTTACAGAGTGCAAAAAAGACTGGAGAGGATGCTGATATGTGTGATTAAAAGCAGTAACTTTGATGCAATTGTATTGAGCATTTCTGCATTTGTGAAAATGTTTTATTAATGCCAATATTATGTCTTAAAACTACGCAAACTACCAATAAGCACAAGTGTGTCATAGTTTTGGTCTTTCCACTTATCAGTCATTAATCAAGTAGTGTGAGACATTTTCTTATCCCACTGATGGAGCTCAAAATACGTGAACCTTTAAATTAAACAAACACACTAGGGAACCCATTCATTACAACTTGAAATATAAGAAATGTGCTTGGTGTTGCATCATTGTTGCAAAGGATTGGGGGGGGATCAGATGACTTGATAACCTATGTGTGACAGAAACTCCCATAACTACAGTTTTAATTCATTCTTCATCATAAATCAATATTCCCCAGATGTTTTTGTACGGGGTGCCATGTGAATGATTTCACCCTAGTTACAAAATAAAATAAAATAAAAAGGTACACCAAACAGCTCTTTGGCTCTTTGTGTTACATATTCAGATAGGTAAATGATGAAATACGCTGCAAAATATCTTGAATACACGCTTGCTGGGTTTTCTTGATTTATACTCGTGTTTGACTGTGACTTATTTATTTAAAATTGTGCAAAGCCTCCCTGGTAGCCCAAGAACTTACAGAGAAACATGGTTAACAAATAGAGAAATAAAGATTCGAGGGGGTTGCTAGGTGGGCAGAACAGATACTGCAACAGACGGATGCGGTGTGAATAGGAAGTGATTAGGTGGTTAGATAGTCTGCCTGGGTTACTTAAATAAACCATCATAGCAGAACGTCCTGAGTTATCTAGCTTTAAGTGCCCACACTATGCTCTTTTCCACGCTGGTCTACTTTTATTTGCAGATTGACTAGATGAGGTTTATGACTTCATGTTAAAACAATATACGGTATACAAAGAACTCCTCTAAACTTAGGTGCTTTATATAAACAACAGAACAAGCACAAGTAAAACAATGGAAGTGATAATCAATCAAAATCAATACATTACAACAATACTTCCTTGCAGCAGTAAGGAAGCATTTTAATATAGAGTTTAAGAAATAAAAGAAAATCAAATAAAAATCAGGCGAGGCTTGCCATTAACAGCGCGTCTTAAGTAAAGATTCAAAAGAGTCACTGACTCTGCTGACCCAGTTTCCTCAGGCGGCTCGTTCTATAGCTTTAGACCTTTGACTGCGAATGCACTTTCACCATTAAAAAAAAATATATATTCTTCTCGTACCGTACACTGCTGCAGTACCCTTTTCACTCGCTGTATAAAAAGCTCCGTTTTAGCTCTCATCACCTCCTACCCAATAGCCCAGTAGGCTCTGCTTGGTCAGAGCTCTTCATCAATCTTTGTGTAGAAGACAAACCTCTCTTAGAACTGCTAAAAGAAAAAAAAACAACAACACAGCTCGACCGCACATTTGAAACATATTTAACGTGAGGGAGAGATTGAGAATCATTATCTTATATGTAAGACAATATCTGGCTTCATTTAAAGAGCTTTCCTAACTTTGGAAAATAAAATGGAAGAATACATACATCCGGAAATATGCAAAGATTCACTGAACTGATGGTTTTTATTAGTGAAATGAATAATAAATTAAAACAAGCTCAGGATAAAAAATTCATCTCATTTTTTTTTTCTCAGATCAAAGTGAGAGTCATTAGGCTGCTGCACATCGCTGTCAAACATCGTCACACTTCACCCGTGTGAAGCTGACAAGAGACAGCTGAAGTGAAATATTATTTAAGTGAGTTAATGAAAAAAATTGTGCGTTACCACAAATATGATAAAAGCTTCCCAATGAATGTTACACTCATGTTTCACCAAACCTGTGTTGGTATAAATTCTACATTATACGATGGCTCTCTGACCAGCGTAAGGAGAGTGAAAGTCAAAGAGTGACCGAGCAAGACAACAAATCGCTTCAGTCACATCACCTCACTTTGACCACAGTCTGCAGTTAAGTTATAACAACACCAAACACAGAACAAGAGCTCTTGGAGTAGTAGCGATTCCTCCAAACTGCTGAGGATTTGCTGGAAAACGAAACAGAGAACACAAAATGTAATCAAATTTATCAGCCCATTGCCACTGATATCCAATCCAGTTTTAGGCTTAACAAACCATTGATCTTGCTTCATAGTGCAACTATCTGTGATTTAGAATAACTAGCTTCTTCAGTTTGGGATTTATACATTTTAAAACTCAAAATAAAGAAAAGGGAGGAAACAAAAGTGCATAATATGAGCACTTGAAGTTCTGTGTTTTTGATAAGAACTGCTAATATTTATATAAAGTATTTCCATAATAAAACACAATGTTCTTTTTCTTCACGTGCATCTTCAACTGATTTTTGTTAAGTATTTCTATAAGTATTTTCTATAACTGCCTCTCAATGTCCTAGAACAAAAAAAAAGGGGGGGGGGGGAAGAAAAAAGAAAAGTGCATGTTCTTAACATCGACATCACTTCATAAATGTGAAATGTGATACAGCACATTTACTTTGAAAGCTATGTGATGGTGAGGGTTGAGCTGTGTTACAGATACATATTGTTAGGATTAGGCTTAACAGTGTTAGAAGTGATAGCACATTAAACACAGGCTTAATGAATGAATCAACTGTTGCAACCATAAAATTGTCTGGTAACTTTTGCATTACTGTACACGACTAGCAGAAAGGATAATATATCTAAAAAAAGGAGAAATATTTAGAATACCCCTAAATGACCTGAAACTGATCCTATAAAAGCACCATAGCATGGTTGCAGCCTTATCAGTTACACAGTATATAGGAATTCTCAGATCACCTAGCAGTAATCAATCACATTACTCTCTCGAGGTAAGAATTAAGTTGACTGAACATTTCAGTGGTGTGATCAGGCAATGGAGTACAGTGGTTTCTATCTTCAAGCCTAAAAGCACTGCCTTTTACCCTGCTCTCAATAAATAAGATTGAAATAAACTACTTGTCTTGTGCACTTAACTGGAATTGAAGCTAGAACCGGTTCAGCATGCAATCTGGATATTTCATCCACAATTTGTCATCATGAGGTATATAAAAGATACATTCCTCTTTTATGTATGATATATGCTACAATATTTGAGATCTTTTCACTGTGGCACTTTCACTTCCCGTGTATTTAATGAGTTCCCATGAGAGACTGCTGCCCACACATTGTCACTCAATCAATATATATGTAGACAGATGTGTGTTTGTAGACAAAAGATGCATAAATAATCGTATTTCCAATGGTTCAAAACAGCCTCAGCTGCATGCACAGCAGCATATATACATGAATAGTCACAGCGATCAGACGTTTAAGAGCCTACTTAAATCTTTTGCTTTTCTTAAATCCATATTGCAAATCAATAATTCATACAATGTAACAATATCAGCATGTAAAGTGTGTCTTCTAAGGTAAATAACAGCAATGAGTTAACAAAAGACAGAAGCACAATTAACAATATCGCTTAAGGAAACTGCATAGCCACTGCAGTTGTTCAAAAAGCTAAATCAAGGCCACTAAGGCACCGTTTTGCCTTAACAATGTACAGCAGAATGGACAATCAACCTTGACAGAACTAGTAATTGCTGATGACAGGCAAGGGGAGTAATTGGGGAAAAAAGAAGAAACCATTATCTAATTAATCTGCTTTTAAGAGAATCTCTATTGCTGGCTGAGAAAGGAGGACGCAGAGCAAACTTACAGAGCAGCCTGCTGTAAAAGGTTATGCTATTCAAAATAGATTACATTGTTTACAGTACATACTGAAGCTCAGAATAACCTAACAGAGCCCTGGGTAGGTTTATTAGGTTGCTGGAAAAGAAAAAAGCAATTCTGATTACCTTTTTCAATTTTAAGGGCAGCCTATTATGATCGTCCACATTTTATGCCATACAGTTCGATGTTACACTGGCAGCTAATTATTTTAAACACTGCAAATGTATGTAAAAATACTGTTGTGAAGCAAAAGTCAAAATGTTAATTACTGCTTTTAATAGTATGACGGAAATACGATAGAAAAGACATCATTGATTTCTTTACATGATGCTACATGGTGTAACCACTGGAGTATGACAATGCTGTTTAAAAATAATCCTGTTTTGCTGTCACAACAAGCTGTGTATTCGACACCTCTTGAATCAGCTGTTTTGTCTGTGGCATCCCAAACGCATGGTGCCAAATGCAGACTGCCCTCTGGTGGACAAGTTATGAAACGTCATTATTCATAACACGATTGAAGGGTGTTTCTCCTGTCTCTTCTTCACTTTTTTAAAATTCTCATTTATTGGGCATCAAAAATGCCAACACCAATATAATGGCAAATATCAATATGTCATGTTATACTCACAAGCACTGGATCCTGCCCTTTAGCAGGCTCCAAGATGTTAGCAATTTAAGAGATAAGAGGAAATAGGAAAGTAAATATAGGAAAACTGTTTATCTAATTAATTATTTTCATTCATAAGTAGTAGTTGGTCATTTTTCCACCATCTGTCAAATAATTGCAACAGCAGGCTGTGAGATTAACACCAGTCTTTTTAGTCCACATTCACCTGAAGTCACTTATCTGTATGGCATTGTAGAAAAAGTTTATTCCTTCTTCCAACAAAGATGACAGTCTTTCATGGTTCACAGCTTTTCATGGTTTAGGTCATTAGCTACTGTTTTCCTCCGCAAGCTTTACTTTGGTGAGAGACAGCAAATGACATCAACCTCACCCCTCGGTCTTCTATCTGAGAAAAAAAAAAGTCTAACAAATTAGCTCTTGCTAAACAAAGACCTTTCAAATACAACTGTAATTAAGCAGCAAGACCTCATCAAAAACTAACAATAGGGTATGAATTATGAAGGTAGAAAAAAAAGTAAATAGTCTGTAAATGCACAGTCAAAGGCTTTGGAAATGCTAGATAATTAAGAGTAGCTCCAGGGCGGTTCTTCCTTGCAAATCCTCAAATAATCAACACAGTAGCAACACAGCTACTTTGCTTGACTGGTTGGTTCACAAGACTGCCTATATGTAATAGTGAGTGGTAGCACAGGTCACCCATCTGCCATCTACTAATCATGAAGCTTATAGCCAACTAGGAAAGTTCTGATCTTCTGTTTATATAATTCATACACAACTAACTCTGCACCTCTGCACAACTAAACTGTAGATAACATTTACAGCAAGGTTTTTAGATGGCTTTGGTAACAGGAGAATCTGGACTAGCGATAAAAAAAGCACTGCCTTTAAACAACAAAAAGGTTTTGTGTCACTTCTTGTCTCTTCACTTTTACGAACTCAGTACAAAGCTTACCAGTCTGCAACCCAAAGACCAACATGGTTGTAACTGAGTGGTGGCAGAAGAGAGGAGAAAACAGTTGATTGATAAGTAAAGCTGCCTACCTCAGGCTCTACTTGGCTCTGACAGGGACAAAACAGCAGTCTGCTGC
This sequence comes from Haplochromis burtoni, assembly GCF_018398535.1. Classification (NCBI taxonomy): domain Eukaryota; kingdom Metazoa; phylum Chordata; class Actinopteri; order Cichliformes; family Cichlidae; genus Haplochromis; species Haplochromis burtoni. Next base: position 6,787 of record NW_024583163.1, on the reverse strand, counting down.
GCCTGTCGCTGACATTTGTAATAAATCATTGGCAATTTCATCATTCAAGAGCGAGAGAAAGGCAGAAGGGAAGAGCGATTAAAAAAAAGAAAAAAAAAAGAATTAGACACCTGTCTTCTAACATTGTTTATTTCCTTTGTTTTTACTTTGAGCTCAGCATCCTTGTCCATTCCACTCTCTTTTAAACTTTCCATTTTGGTCAGCTACGCAGTACAGAACCATAAGGTCTGGACAGCTTTACTCAGAGGAATTGTGCTTTAACTCACCTTGAAGGGTCACTTCACACGAATTACACAAAGACATATTTTCCCCTTTACCTCTAGTGGTATCTAGCCATGCAGACAGTCTCACTTCTATCTGCTTGGATTTAAGATATCCGTCTCTAAGATTCGTGCTGCTCCATCAATACAGTGAAAGTGAATTTTGTGCTATTTGATCAAACTGACATCTTGACCCTTAAGATGTAAAATTAAGAGAAAGAAATGTATTTTAGGTGAAACAAAACACTGTTGGCACAGTAAGTGTAATGCTCAATTAGTTCTTGTGCTTACTGTTGTTATTTAAATTAAATTTGCTCCGGAATCAGACAATCTCCCGCTACTGTTTTTCTGTCATTTGCTATTGGTGTGATTGACAATTGTATATTTTCTTGACGACAATAACAGTGCTGAGAATACTCGATAGGCTTCCCCATTTATCTCTTTGATGCCTGCATCTAAGGTTGGGAACACACTATATATTGGGCATTCATCAGTCCTTGGAAAAAAAAATCGGTGAGATTAGTTTTCTGACACATATTCTTTGTCCATTTAAGTGGGAGCAAAAGAGGTTTGACCGCATTCTTGATGTGATATTATCAAATATTTTTAGCTCCAGGAAAAATATCTGCAGCTGTAACGTAGTATGAAATCAATGACAGGCTCTCAGAGCTTCAGCCATTAAGCACTTACACATCAAGGTATATTTATAAAGGCAAAATGCAACAACAAACATTTGTGAGAACCTACTTCCAACACTCTCTTCCGTAACACACTGCAACGTCTTTGTGTTCTCTATGTGTCACTTAAAAAAATGTTTCCCTTTTTTGCTTTTCACTACATTTCTAAGCATCAAAAACCATCTGAAGAGCCTTTGCATGGGGATTAGGCCTGGCATAGAACAGTATGGGGTGTAGTGTAACTAGCATACACAGAGCAACACAACAATATGAAACTTGGACAATCACCTACCCTGCCTTTATAAAAAATAAAAATCTGTAGAGTTAAAAGCTCAAATTTATAATGCTGCTCTATGCTCATTTGAGAAACTAGAAAAACAGCTCAGGGTGTGAGCTGTTGAAAGGATTCCATAAAGAAATCCATCTGTTCTACATACACAAACAGTCTACAGGCAGAGTCACCTCTTATTTTAGCTCTCAAAGTCTCTCTTGCTCTCCATCTAAATACCCGAGGCGTCTATCAACCACCTCTGAAAATTTGAAAAGGCTGAAAAGAGAGGTGCGTTGGTCTGTAATCATTGTTTGTTGATATTTATTTATCTCTGTTTGAATCTTCAAAGTGAATCACTTAAGCAGACTAAAGTGGATGTCAACTTCTTTACCCCCTTTCATCGAAGTATGATTCCTTCACAGTCTTGGGAACAGGGACAAAAGATAATGACTTATATTTAATAAAAAAGATGACATAAGTAAGATCCAAACCAGTCATCCACTGAGCCAGTGTGAACTGTCAATGTGTGAAGTCGAATTTGCACATGAAAAGCGACGTGGTTTAACGTTAAGCGTTTCATATTTGATTCCACTACAGTGCCAGGAGAAGATCAGAGACTTTTCTCTTTCCGTGATCTATTTTGGTGCTCATCATTTTCCCTTCTCCAACACCTGAGACAGATAATTATCCATTAAAAAGGGGAAAAGTGCAACATTTTGTCATTTCTTTCAAAGTAAGATGTTTTTAAATATGCCACGCCAGAGTGACAAGCTAGAAGGCCAATGATTACAATAATTAATACAAAATTCTCATTAAGTCATCAGGCAGAGTTTCTTAGCACTCACGGGCTGTTCTGCATTTACTTTAGAGGGGGGAAAAAGTTCTACTTGAAGTTGAATCCCATGAAATGTTCTCCATTCAAACTCGGGCAGACCCACGCTTCATTTATCCACAGTGTCTTCATGTGGCTATTTTTCACAAGCACCCATGAACTATTCTTTGCATGTTTCATGAAATGATATGAGATCATCTTTTTAGTTCTGCCCGTCTCTCATGTGCAGAGGCTTCGCATAATCGCTCACTTCCCTGATAAATCATGTCCCCTCTTGCTGTAGCCCAAACACCTTCCATTGTCAGAGCTCAGACTGAACCCGCTGCCGAGGCTGATGGATGATTTGCAAGCAGTCAGCCTCTTTCTAAAACCTTGTTAGATTGATAAGCCTTGTTCTTTAACCTTCTCACACTCACACTGAGCTCATGCAGGCTGGCCAGTCTAACACTTTCCCCTGTAATACAGGAAAAAGCACAGAAATAAGCAGAGCTGTCATCCAGGGACAACGTCAAGTCTATGTGTGCTAGTAAGTTGAATAATGGTTGTTAAAGTTTCCAATAGTTTAGTCTTAGACTCAGAACTGAAAACGCCATTCTTATTCTCAAATACTTCATATAAGAACAGCTCACTCTGTGCTTTCCCCCCTTCCTCAAACAAACAAGAAGAATCCCTTTTAGCAAGAACTCAGTGTTCTTACCTCTACATTATGCCACAGCTGACAATGACATTTACTGCATGGCTCCTTCAGAGATTTGGACTACTTCCACAGTCAACTGGCTAATTTTCAAATACAGTCCAAATTTTTAAACGTGAAGTTGTTTCTATGACAACTTCACGTTGACCTCCAAACTTAATATTAGGGCGAAAAACCCCCCCCACTTCTTAGAGTGTGTATAAATTCAATAGAAAATAAGAGACAAACTGCCCTTTTGATCTCTTCTAGAAAAGAAATGGGCCTGTGCACAGCATGGCGCAGAAATGTTATTTCACCAGAATGAGATGTGTCAACAAAACATAAGCACTTAAAAATGATCTTTGAGCAATATTACTAGAGCTGACGTTAATTTTTAAAAAACAGAGTATCACGGCCATTGGTTCAGTAATATTAAATTGGTTTTGGTTATGTGCTGAGGATGATTAACGCACTATGACTAATCTACCTGCTCTGGACCAAAACCAAGGTGATAATACATTTCTTTCCCCTTAATAGTACTGAAAAGCATTATACAAAAACTGTACAAGTTAGTAACACTGAGATTGGAAAGAAAGTGTCTGGACAGGATATTGTAAAGAGTTACAACTTCTCTTATTGCATTATATCTTACACAATTGTTTATCATTTGTCTATTGCCAGTGGACATAGCTGGAACCGCCACACATAAGGCTTCACATATGTTTATAAATCAGGAATCAGCATTTATTAATGTACAGCTACATTATACACTATCAATCATGAATATATTGTAGTGATTATACATGTGCGAAACATGAATGCTGTTTGTATTTATTCTTTTGAAGAAAATCAAACAAATGTTTCTCTTGAAAGCTCTGCTGTTTGTTGCAATGTTGTACTTCAGTGCGAGCAGACCTCAAATTGAGAATAAGGAGATGCATACAGCAGTAGAGCTGATGCAGTCAAATATACCCCAACATCTCTGCCTGTTTTAAGCACTAGCAGAAAATGAGCAATTTTCTGTTATTTTAGTTTGCAATTGTAAAGTTATACAGTATCAAAACAATTGTTATAAATAATTCCGCTTGGCTGGAGACGCTCCTGCACGCTGAATAAAATCTGTGTGTATGTGAACGCGTGCCAGCCTTTGTGGACAAACACAGAACTATCTGTGAAATACATTTAGACGGTCTCTTTCCTCTTTGGTTGACGTTGTAATTACCATTCAAACTAGCCAGGCTAATTACCTCCCTGTAAAGAAAAATAATCAGGTTTGTGCACAAATCAAAACTAGCCACTGATGCCACGGCCTAAAAACCAAAACAATCATCAAGTCTACTGGGCATGATTATTATGTTTTCAATTTAATCAAAACTTGCATTAAGATTTAAAGTCATCAATTATTCTTTCAATGACTTTTCCAAAGATTATTATATAAATCTGTAAAGTATTCATTATATTCTGTCAATCATATTCTCTGTTGAATTTGTTATTGTTTAATTTGAACCCATATTCCCACAGGGCTCTAATGTGATTAATTAAGGATAATTAATATGGCCGATTTATAAAATATGTTTCACTGTCCCGTGCAATTTTTACTTCATTAGTTAAACTGGATGGAAATGATATGTCAAAAGCATGAACTTTTCAGGCATTTTAATACTGATGTTTTAACATTAAAGTAACACATTTTAAGACTAACAGTGAAGGAGGTCAGGTAAAAAGTCTCATTTTCTTGATTTTCAAGTCAAGAATGCCAAATGCACTATTGTAAGTCTTTTTCTAACAACTAGAAATATGAAGAAAAGAACTGTAACCAGTATAATCAGTCGTTCAATAAAAGTCAACAGTGACAGTTAAGCCAGATTTATATTACAGTCACTGGGTGTCCAAAATAAACGTAAAAAAATATAGTACATAAAAAATATCCAGGCTACACAACACTGAATGAGCAATGTCAGTCTTAAAAATAAATATTTTTGTCCATGCCCTTTGCCAGCCAGCAGCTATTTCCATTCCTTTACTCTTTCGCCCCGTATCTGCTTTATTGTGATGCTAAACAGTGAGTTTTGACATTCAGAAAGGCCCTGCCAAAGGACAGGCCAGTGGATGCAGTAGAGAAGAGAAGGCCTTAATGGGTTCAACTGGAATGGAAAGCATCTGTTAGTCTCCACAGGCTGGAGGAGAGAGAAATGTCAAGTATGGTTATTATAGAGCAGACACCAGCTCTAGGAATTTTCACCTGAATGAAAAACAGTCTCTGACAATGCGCATGCACGAGCTACATCTGCGCACACTAATGGCGCAGGGATGGCGAAAAAAAAGCCACTCACGCCACGGTGCACATATAAAAAGTAATGTGTCATACATTCACACACGAACATACAAAGCACATACATAACACTTAGTTCTACTGTTATCAGTGTTGAACACAACATTTTTCCTGCAGGTAGCCTGTATATTTTCCTACTGCCTGGGATGACAGCATATTTCACTTCACGTCGACTGCTGTGCTGCATGTTCAGTCCACTGTGTTTCCCAGACAGAGGGGAGAGAGGCTGCAGCTTGAAACATAAACTATACCCAAGAGAGGTGTCATTCTTGTGCTATCAGACTTTTTCTTCACTGAAAGACAGAGACTGCCCCGTCTGAATTATTTTAACACTTTTAAATCATGTGCATGTTCCTAAATATATTTTACATCTTGCATATATGGCTTCTTTGGACTCAAATGCCAAGTGTGACACTCATACTGTTGAGCCCTGCATACCACAACCATCACCTTTCTTCACTTAGGGGTTGTTTTCCAAGACACTAAGAAGAATATTTCTTTTAAAAGCAAAAGGAGTGCTACTAAAATAAATAATTTTTGAGGAATGAAAAGACTGGTTCAGGCTGGGAGAGAATTAGGTTATTAAGCTCCAAATGTTTCATTATAGTATGGTTTCTACAAAGCTTAAAACCATACATGCTTAGAGAATATTCTCACTAGGAGAAACTGTCATCATCTGAATGGCAGGGAAAATCACATACTTGTGAAATGTTCTTATGTCCGCAGAGGGCATTTCTTCACAGGAACACTTGAGCTTGTTTGCTAATTTGTACCTCCGAGGATGCTAATCAAAGTGAGTGCCTGAATAATGAAGCTCTTTAGCCCAGAGGCCAGAGATACATACATGGCCCTGTGCCTCAAGGCTGAGTGTCTACAAGAGGATGTGTCTGTGTGTTTGTGCGACTGTGTATGAGTTCAAGTGAATGCATGTGACTGCATGCACTTTAATGTGTGAATGAGCCAGCATATGGACATAAAAGGGCAATATATATAGTAGATAAGCAAAGCCCAAATTCTGCTCTCTAAGGGAGGGTAGGATCCAGCATCAAACAGATCTTGCTGCCTGAGGGCTGGCCTTCCCGTTCTGTCGGCATGGAAACTCCTGTCGCTGCACTTAGAGCTTCTGGATCAGTGAGGAGACACAGAGCAGGCGGAGTGGCAGCACAAGCGACTTCCACAAAGAGGAGCAGAGAGATGACGCAGTTTGGAATAATGTTTTCCTTTTATCAGCAAAGCTTAAAAAGTAAGCACTGGGATCACCTGTAACTTTTTCTGTGCGAGTCTGGTGGACCAAAGAATGATATTGACATGAGTCTTTACAAGAGGGGTACTAGAATTTATCATCTTTAATCACTCCTGCCTAAATTCTTGTCTTTGAATCAAGAAAGCTTGATAGCAACATTCAAAACACATGCAAACAAATGTTGTTTGTCCTGCCAAGGTTCACAGTGTAACCAGCTACAAATGATAGACTGAAAAACAAAATATGAGAGGCAGCCAAAAACAAACAAAAAAAGGCAAAGACAAGACTGATGCAGAATGTTAATCTGTGTGGGGAAAAAGTATTTATATAGCACTTCTAAGACTACTTTAACAAAGGTATTACTGCAGAGACAGAACTGAAGCACCTCTCTTTGTAGAAAGCATAGATATAAAGAGACGATAACGCTCATTTCCCTCCCATAACAACATAAGTTCATATAATCATCTCCCTAGCTCGGTCTCTTCCTGACGGCTATGTG
>NW_024583162.1:158889-160852 GCF_018398535.1 Haplochromis burtoni | reverse complement strand
AAATCTGAGACCAGAAGTTTTGGTCTAGGTTGACTGATAAATCTGCTTCCCACTTTGCAGTAGGGAGGGATATTGATTCATCTAATTTAGAAAGAAATTTGATTCTCAACTAAAATTTGTATTTTTTTAAACTGATTTTTTTGGTCATTTGGTCCTTTCTTTAAGCAGCAAACCACTCCAGGTTAAACTTAAGAGTTTTTAAAAATTAAAAGAACTTTAGGAGGCAACAAATAAATCGTTGAAATATGATAATGATTATAAGAAAATGGATAAATTATTGCACAGTTCTGTGCAGGGTTTTTTTAGTTTTCGATCTTTTCTTTCTAAGGTATGAAAACGTATCTATGTTTGTTTTCCACCTATACTTAAATTAAAAGCAGTGTAACAATCAGTAACTTGTTTTTATTGCTATTAAAATTCAACGATCAATCAAAAAAATATGCTTTGTGCATTTTCCAAGCATGTTTACAGTGATGCTTCACGTGACTGACTCTATGCAAACTCTTTGACTTCCTCTGTTACTCATCTATAAAAACTTGACTGCACACCACACAGTAGAGTGCATGAATGCCACTTTTATCAAAAATAATGTTTTCCTTAGCTTTGTTAATTCTCTTAGCAGCTGAATGTGAGTGTAATTCTGTCAGAATCAGCTGTTTTAGTTTTCTATTTTATTTTATGTTTTTTATCTTGTAATTTGCTAAAGGTTCACAAAATATTTTATTTTCCAACAGGTGTGAAGTGTGAGCAACTGACACAGTCAGCCTCTCTGACTCTGCAGCCAGGTCACCGTCTGACCATCACCTGTCAGGTCTCTTATTCTATGAGCAGCTATTGGACTCACTATATCAGACAGCCTGCAGGAAAAGGGCTGGAGTGGATTGGAAGAGCATGTGATGGATGCACATCAGAATACAAAGATTCACTCAAAACCAAGTTCAGTATTTCCACAGAATCTTCCAGCAACACAGTTACTTTAACTGGACAGAATGTGCAGGTTGAAGACACAGCTGTGTATTACTGTGCCAGAGAGTCACAGTAACACAAACAACCAGCAGCTCTGTACAAAACCCCGTCAGAGCCTCAACATGTAAATCCACCAGAGAAGGCGCCCTCAGACCACTTATAAAGGGAGAGGCAGCCTGAATGAAAAAAAAAAAAAATGTGGGTAGAAATAATAATGTAGATCAGCAGACCTGAACAAAAAACTCTTCAGTGCCTCAGTAATCCAACAATGGAGGAGCCTTGAAACAACTATAATACAAAGACTTGATTTTTAAACATTTTCTTTTATGTGAGTGGAAGGGCAGCAGGAGATTAGGTTTTGACTTTCAGTGATCATGTTAAGACACATAAAACTATTCATTTTGTTGTGGAAAAGATCATGATTTGAGCTAAAATAAAGCCTTCAATGACATTATTTGAAACCAAGGTGGTGGAACAAGTAAAATCAACAATCCACAACAAGATCGTCCTGTTTATTTTTGCGCTCGACACTCGATACATTGATTGATATGGTTACAAAACTCCTACTTAACTCACTGATAGGACACAAATAATGAATATTAGTTATCTCAATTCTTTTCAATATATAAGTTAATGGAAATTTGATTGTAGATTATAGAGCTAAAAAATGATGACAGTGCAGAGACAACAGTATCATCTCTGTACTGAATGAATTAAAGAACTACTTCTTCCACAAGCAGCAGTGGTGCCAAAAATGAGGCTTCAGCCTAAAATAAATATCAGAATAAGTGTGTCAGACAGCTCAATGTCATCATAAGTATTTTTCTCCAACTCTGAAACACTGGTAGCTGAAATAAAAAGAGATTAATTAATTACTGCTAATGTTGTTAAAATAAATACTTTTTCTAAGGAATGTATTAAAACTAGAAAGTGGGTTTTATCATGCCAAAATATACTATAACCATGCTTTAAGGGTAAGGAGTAATTCTGACAGAGG
>NW_024583162.1:156615-158630 GCF_018398535.1 Haplochromis burtoni | reverse complement strand
CCAGTCATGTTATGCAACATAGCTCCAGTTAGATCAGTTTCCAATGATGATTCATGTAAACGATTCTATGCAAACTCTTTGTCTTCCTGTGATTCAGATATAAAAACTTGACTTGTAAAGCAGACTTTACTTCAAATTGCTTTTTAGCAAAAACAATCTTTTCTTTAGCTCTGTTACTGCTCTTAGCAGCTGGATGTGAGTCCGTCTAGATTTGTCACAGTCAGCAGGTTTTTTTGTTTGTTTTTCTTTGATAAATGTTCACAAACCATTTCTTTTTTCAACAGGTGTGAAGTGTGAACAGTTGACACAGCCAGCCTCTTTGACTGTGCGGCCAGGTCAACGTCTGACCATCACTTGTCATTTCTCTTATTCTGTGAGCAGCTATTGGACTCACATGGTCAGACAGCCTGCAGGAAAAGGACTGGAATGGATTGGAGAAGCACGTGCTGGATACACAACATACTACAAAGATTCACTTAAAAACAAGTTCAGTATTTCCACAGACTCTTCCAGCAACACAGTTACTTTAACTGGAGAGAATGTGCAGCCTGAAGACACAGCTGTGTATTACTGTGCCAGAGAGCCACACACTGTAACACAAAACATCAATGGACCTGAACAAGAACTCTGCAGTGCGTCAGTAGTTCTAAACCAGCAGAGGAGGAGCTTCTGGACCATTGTTGTTTTTAAATGCCACTTTTAAACAGATCAAGTATCGTATGATAATAATAATAAATGATACAAAAAAAGATCACTTTTTTATAATTATTTGTTTTAAAGCCTTTAAATGTTAATTGTGCCACATATATGTACTGTAAATGTCTTAAGCTTCATCATTTTCAAAAAGAAAACACTTTGCATTGGGATAAAAATACTACATCTTTCTCCAGGATTGCACATTTTACACTAAATATAACAAGACTGGTTAACAAGACTGTTTGAATACACCAGCTGCCTGGAGCCTTTCTGTGTCGAGTTTGCATGTTGTTGCTGTGCTTGTGTGAGCTCTCTCCAGGTACTTTGGCTTCCTGCCACAATCCAAATTAGGTACTCTGTGTTTGGCATGTAATAGAGTCGGTATCTTAATTTGTGCGTAGTGTCCAAATAGCTAGAAGTAAGAAGTTGTGTAACTGAGTTTTTGAATACCAAATTCGTCCTGTAGAGGGGGGTCTATGCAAGGTTTTGCTTCCTTATAAAAACGTTGTTGCCAATTCTCATTTAATTCATCAGAGAAAATCTTAAGAACAACTTTACCAGTTTACACATTTTGATTATAAAGTTTTCAAGATTATGGGATATATGATTTCCTTTAAATTATTCTTTATTGTTTGTCTCAAAGGTAAGAAAGGGTTTCATTCTTTAAAATGGTGAAAAAGTCTGATTCATGATGATCATGTTGTTTTTTTCTGTTTTTGTTTGTTTTGCTTACAGGAGTTTGGAGTGAGGTCAAATTGGAACAGTCTCCCTCTGAGGTGAAAGGATTTGGAGAGAGAGTGAAAATGTCATGTGCCCTTTCTGGTTATACCCTGACAGAAAATGATATTCACTGGATACGACAGAGACCAGGAAGAGCTCTGGAATGGATTGGGTATATGAGCACAGGCTATAATTCTCCTAGCTATGGCAGTTCTTTTCAACATCGTTTCATCATGACTGAAGAAGACTCCAGCAGAAGACAGTACCTTGACATCAACAGCTTGACAGCAGAAGATTCTGTTGTTTACTTTTGTGCTCCACAAAGCACAATGATGTAAGACACTGGAGCAGCTGCACAAAAACCTCAACATATACTAATATCATGTAGCAATATAATCCTGATGATTTCTGGATTCTCCTGCTGAAAAAGAACGTTCATACATATTGTAAAAAGGAAAATAAAGATATTGTGTGAATGTGAGAATGAATGAATAGTGGCATTGTAAAGCGCTTTGGGTGCCTTGAAAAGCGCTATATAAATCCAATCCATTATTATTATTATTATTATCATTGAAGCCTGAGTTGTTCCTGGTGTGTTC
>NW_024583162.1:153618-154779 GCF_018398535.1 Haplochromis burtoni | reverse complement strand
CCCAGGGGCTTTCTGAGGTTCCTGCTCGAAAATGACATCCCCAAAATGAATGGAGTATTTCTCTGCAATTACAAACTCTGGGTAAACAATCTTGGTATCAAAATAAAGCTAACACTTATAACATTTCACTGGAGGTGTAATTATTGCAGCAGATGTTACTGTGTCAAAGTTACCAAGGCTAATACACAGAAAAAGGAAGTAGATTTTTTATTTTTTTATTTTGTAGCTTTCAACCAGTTTGAAAATATGTTTTGCCTCACATTTAAATCCAGAAAATTAGTAATCAATATGTAAACATAATATGTGCAAAGATTTGAAGATTTGAATGAAGTGGCTCTGATGCCTTGTGTTAGTGTCGCCATTATCAGTAGCTCCAGCGGCTATCAGCTACCGGCGGAGAACCATGGAGGAAACTTTTCCAGTAAGTGAAGCTTTGTTGCTATTTGGAAAGCGTGCATTTTTGTGGTCTTCTTTTGCAGCAGGGAATTTTGGTTGAAGCATGGTAAAACTTGATATTTGAGAATCTGTGAGATCTCTGCCAGATATACCTTTTGTGGTTACATGAAGTCGGCTGAGTTCTTGGCTCCATTGTTTATGTTAAGTGGACCTTAGCACAATTAAGTAACTGATCCTTTAATCCTCGTTTGTTTAGTGGTTGTATATGGTTTATATGAACTTTTAGCAGAGATTCTGATTCTGATATTTGCATAAAAGACTTGACTCATGGAGGGTTAAACTGCAGTTCAACCCCTTTGCCCCCAGCATCGGGGTCTTGGGGCTCATCAAGCTTTGTCATTTTTAAAAGAAAACATTTTACATTTGGATAAAAATATTAAATCCATCCATCCATTTGCTTCCGCTTATCCTTTTCAGGGTCACGGGGGACGCCGGGACCTATCCCAGTTGTCAAAGGGTGAGAGGCAGGCTACACCCTGGACAGGTCGCCAGTCTGTTGCAGGGCTAAGACACAGAAACAGACAACCATTCGCACTCACATTCACACCTATATGTTCAGTGTGTTCGCAAAGACTACAGGGAGGAGACAGGGCTCTGGGCAGTCTTTGACCATCATCTGTCAGGTCTCCGGTTATCCTGTAACTAGCGCAACAGCTTGGATCAGACAGCATGAAACAAAGCAAATGGAGTGGATTCTCATGATAC
>NW_024583162.1:142492-151848 GCF_018398535.1 Haplochromis burtoni | reverse complement strand
GGGGAGGACACAGAAAAATAATCATAAAACACAAAATGCTGGGCCAACGACCCAGCACCATGACAGTTTGTAACAGTGTGTGGTAACATGCACAGTAATAAACAGCTGTGTCCTCAGGCTGCAGATTCTGTCCTGTTATTGTCACTGTTTGAGCAGAAGTGTCTCTGCTGATGCTGAACTTGTTTTTTAAAGCATCATTATTGGCAGTGCTCCCATCAGACCATATGCAGTTGATCCAGTCCATTCATTTTTCTTTACCCTGCCTGACCCATCCTGTCGCTAGTCATAGCTAGTCAAGAAATACCTAGAGACCTCACAGGTGATGGTCAAAGTTTGCCCAGGCTGCACAACACTTGAATCTAGCTGGATGAGATCAATACAATACACACCTGTGGAAACAGAAATCAACATTATTACTCATTTGATTAATCAGTTTTTCTCTTGTGTTTATTAAAGTGAATCCAGTAAAGATTTTTACAGGATCCTAAAGTTAACAGCAACATCAGCGATATAGAGAACATGGTTGACCTTGAAGCTAAACTGATGTGACCTCTCCTGTCCTCTCACTGATGCAGTATGTCAATCTACAGGGCCCACAATTTCTGTACAGGAAATCTGTTTTGGCTCTCTGATCAAAAAGTCCCAATCTCTTATCCTGTGACTGTTAGCTAGTAGGTATACAGAGGTCAGCTGGAGCCGATGTAGGTGAGGGGACTTGCCCAGTACTAACTACCTCGAAATCTTCCAGGTGTCTTCCCTGCTAACATTGTTAAGATAAGAAAACCTGAGCAGCCTTTCCAGTCAGATCCTATCAGTCCCATTTGTTAGGTTTGCCCAACAGAAAAATTCAAATGCAACATTTACTGTTTTAAACTAACTTTTTGTTAAACTTTTCTTTTTCTTGTTAGTAAGGGATTCATTTAAAAAAATAACTTAACCCATCCCTCCATCCATGAATTCAGCTATTCATTGTCTTCTGCCTGTCAAAGGTCTTGTCTCATTAAGTAGAGAAGTCCAGACCTCCCTCTCCCCAGCCTCCTCTAGCTTATGTGGGAGAACATCGAGGTGTTCCTAGGCCAGCTGAGAGATTTAATGATCCTATGTGTCAATGGTCTGTCCCAGGGGGCTCCTTCTAATGGGACATGCCTGGAACACTTCACCCAGGAGGCTGCCCAATCAGATGCCCACACCACCTCAATTGGTTCCTTTCAATATGGAGGAGCAGAAGCTGTACTCTGAGCCCATTTCAAACGACTGAAGTCCTCACCCTATCTCTAAAGGAGAGTCCAGCCATTCTTCAAACAAAACTACTTTCTGCCGCTTGTATCCGCGATCTTATTCTTTCAGTCACTAGTTTGTGACCAAAGATGTTCAACACCCACTGTACAACTTAAGTGGTTCAACAGTGGGGTTTGGACTGGCGGAGTTCGCTGGAAACAAGTCAGAGCGGGAATACCAGTAGCTGTAATATTGAACCTTTATGGATAAAATTAAATCTCAGGACCAGTGTACCCTGCCTGGGACGGAGTTACAGGTGTCCAACCCTGAAGCCAGACCAGGGGAGAGAATTCGTCGAACCATCACATTTTGGTTCATATCAAACTTAAATCCTCAAATTCCATTTTTCCTGCTTCTAATACATCAAATTTGGCATCAAAATGTTTACTTGCTCCCTAAAATGTCCCAGGCACACGTGACATTATATTAATTCACTTCACTTGTCAGTGGTTACAATGTTATGCCTGATCTTTTTATTACAGACTTATTGTAAATTATTATATTTTACAAGTCCTGACAGTCAGACTGCGAGTTTGAACCTGTGAATAAAAGGTCTAGAGAATCCAACAGATTCACAGTCAGTAAATCCTCTTGTCTAAGTCAAACAGACAGCTGAAAAAGGACTGTAGAGGGTTACTAATGTGACAATATCACATAGGACAGTGACTACATGTAAAACATTTTGCTGGCTAATATTACTGTCAAAGTATCACTGAGAGAAATGTGCATATTTTAGAACAGAGACATTACAGTTGCTGCTCCCATCAGACCACTAGAGGGCAGGTGCTGTCAAGTATCTTCTTTTCGAAAATGGCAAGATCAGAGTTGTGGTTCATCGTGTAAACTTCAGTTAAAAAAGTTAGGAGGATAAAGTGATTAACTTTACTTTTCTATGTTTCTGAGACTTTGCAATTAACTCAATGTTCATTTTATGGGATATTTATTAGCTATTAATGTTAAATCTTTATTTTCATTTTCTCACAAATACAAACATCTTAAAAATAAGAAAGACTGAACAACAGTTTAAGTCTCAATCCTTTTTTTGGATACATCAATATAGGCAGTCCTACCCATTCTACCAACTAGCACCTTTAGCATTGCTGCTATTCTTCAAGTCCAAAAGTGCAAATTGTTTTTCGTTTTTGTCATTTCAAGAAAATAACTTTGGTTTTCAGAGGAGGAGGCAAAACTGAACTTTGGATGCTGCTTATACACCATCAACTAAACTCTGTGCCTGTTTTTAGCTGTTCTGGAAAAGATCCTTACTTCACTGGAGTCAGAATCAGTAGATGTGTTAGTACTGAAATAAATATTTATTTTATTTTTTGTTAAGACAGTTTTTCATAATTCAGTTCTTTGTCTATATTGAAAAACATTCAGTGGTAGTAAAAATATTATTTAAAATGCTCTGTATCATAATGTATACAGTTTATATGGAAATAAATACAAATTTGATTTGACATGTTTGTAAAATTCATTTAAAACAAAGCAGGACTTCAGGTTTATTAAGCTGATAACTGCTGTTAGTCAGAGGCTGAACACTCACAGACCTGCACAAATACTCAGCAATAGTCAAAACTGTTTAGTTTGAACCTTTAAATAATTCATTATTAAGTCTTTAAAGAAAACAAATAAAACAAAACAAAAAACACTTTACTATGCAGTCTGGTCAAAAAGATAAATAAAAATTATATTTAAATTTAATTTATTTAAAAATATGCAAATGAAACAGTTACTTAAAAGGGAGTGGTGCTTCTGTGCTTCAGTGAGAGGACCAATGAGCTCACATCATTTCAGCTTCAGCATCAATCATGTTCACTCTGATACTGCTGCTGGCTGCTGGATCCTGTGAGGAGCATTTAGTGGATTCACTCTAATAAACACTGAATAGTCAGATAAATGATGGTAATAATGTTGATTTCTGTCTCCACAGGTGTTTACAGTATTGATCTCATTCAGCCAGACTCAAGGATCGTGCAGCCTGGACAGTCTTTGACCATCACCTGTCAGGTTTCTGGTTATTCTGTAACTAGCTATGGAACAGCTTGGGTCAGACAGCGTGAAGGAAACCCACTGGAATGGATTAACATTATTTGGAGTGGTGGGAGCACTGACAACAATAATGCTTTAAAAAACAAGTTCAGCATCAGCAGAGACACTTCTGCTCAAACAGTGACGATAACAGGACGCAATCTGCAGCCTGAGGACACAGCTGTTTATTACTGTGCACGTCACCGCACAGTGATATAAACCAGTGGAGACCTGCACAAATACTCAGCAAGCAGAGAGACACAACTACACACAATAAATGTGAATATGAATGACTACAGTATGAATTAGAGGAGTCTGTTGGAGACATAATAAAATAGAAATACAATGGTAACTGTGTATTATTAAAGATTTTCCCACACATTCCAAATATTTGCTAGCAATCATTTATTAGCCACTCAAGTCACCCCCCACACTGAGGGGCCAAGGGATGGAGGCCATGTACTGTAAGGTCTTGGATGAGAACTGCCTCAGCCAGAACACTAAGATTGGTTGTGGATGAGTTTTTCAGCATGACACTGACTCATAGTGCTGATGTAACAAAGGAATAGCTTAAGAAGCATTTAAAGGCCATGCAGTGGCCAAGTCAGTTTCCAGAGCTATAGGAAATTTATGGAGGGGGTTTAAAGTTCCACAGCAGCAACCAACAAACCTAAAAGATTTCGAGAGGTTCTACTAAGAGGAGTGGTCCAAAATTCCTCCTGGGATGAGTGCAAACCTGCTTATCAACAGGGTTTCGTCACTAACTGCTAACTGAAGATTTGCTTGAGGGTCAAATACTTGTTTCACTCAGTGACATGTAAATCAGTCTAGAACTTTTACGTAATGTGGTTTTTTTATATATATAAATTTTTCGTTGATATTCTGTCTTCCTCCATTAAAATGAAACTATCAGAAAAAAATAGATTCATTTCTTTGTAAGTGAGCAAACTTACATATTCAGTAGGGAATCTAATATCTAGTTCCACCATTTTATTTTAGGAAACTGTACATTTTCCTCTACAGTCAAATAATCTTTGTATGGATCTCATTTTAAAAAACACAAAAAGAAGAAGAAGAGCTATGCAAAGTTTTCCTTCACAGACTTAGGAAATCTAGTATTTTTAAATGAATTTAATAATGAAATAAATGAAATAAAAAAATAAAAAAAACAATACATGTCTGGAGTTTTTATGGTCAGTGTTCATGCTAAGAAGGTTTCTGCTTGGGTTCACTTGTAATTGTTCATTCTGATTTAAATAGTCTTTCTCCAGAGACAGTGAATGGCATGTGTCAAATGTGGTTTTACTTAGAAGGCCACAGAGTTCTTTGACAATTTATCACAAAAAAATGTTTTATCTTTTTACAGGTGTGAAGTGTGAATAGTTGACACAGCCAGCCTGTGTCTTAGTGCAGCCAGGTCAGCATCTGACCATCACCTGTCAGGTCTCTGTTCTGTGGAAAGCTACTGCATAGCTTGGATCAGACAGTCTGCAGGGAAAGGACTGGAGTGGATGAGTCAGGACTGTGAATTAGACTGTCTTTGCACCTGAAATAACATAGTCCAAATGAATCCTTGTGGAACACTCTCTATAAACAACAGCTGCAAACAATAACCATGTGCAGGATTTCAACATCATTTGTGTTTGATTAGTTTGACTGTAGTTGCAGTTTATACTGCCGATTCATTATTCCCAAACTCCAGCCATGAGCAGACAGCTTGACATCTGTACAAGCATCAAAGGTACGTCACGATACTTGTGTGTAGTAAAGAACAAATATGCATCATTCTGTTTACATAAGAAACTGCAAATGCAAAGTTCCTTTTTCCAAACAGACACCAAGAACATGCTCATAATTGAAGTAAAGTGTGTGACTGCGTCAGTGACAGATAAACTCTGACACTTTAGAATTGTATTTTGTGTCTTTTTGATTTCTCTTGTGGCTGACAAGACTAACCAAGTAACACAGTGTAATTTTTTTTTTATCTGGATTCACCTTCAGCAGCTACTAAATGACCTCAGACAGGCTCCTGGAAAACGACTGGGGTGGCTTACAAGCCATTATGACAGTCACAACACCTTTTATTCTCAATCATTTCAAGGCCGTTTTATCATTTCCAGAGACAACAGCAAACAGCAGCTGTATCTGCAGATGAACAGTCTGAGGACTGAAGACTCAGCTGTTTATCATCTTTCTGCTCCCAATGCCAGACAAAAGTGAAACTCGAACAAAAGTGCATTTTACTTCCCCATATGAAGATTGTGTAGTCATATAGAGTATGAATATAAAAAATATGGGAGTTAATAAACAGTTACTTCAAGACAAAATGTTAAATTTGAAGAACAGCTCAGTTTCAAATCATTTGTTTAAACGTTAAATCTGTACCAAGTGCACTTTTGCATTTTACAGTCCTGTTTTTTTGCTCTTGGGGCTTCATATTTCTCTGTATGTCTGTGGTTTAAATACATTTTGAATTCAGAATTTTTTATTCAAGATTAAATTAGATTAGACTGATTAGTCAGCGCATCAGTTCAGCTTCAATAGAAACCATATTCTCTGTAGTTCCAGAGTGAGCTGGACCTTGGCTCATGTAATTAAATACATGGAATAGTGAAATTAATTACACAGACAAGTGTGATCTAATTCAGAATTAAATGGTCACATGTATTAGTTGGAGTGTCTTTCATCAGTTGTGCACCAGTTGTGAAAATGCAAAGTTGCTTTATTCAAATGAAGTTCAAGAATTTCCTTATAACTGAAGTGCAATAGCAATGCCAAATGAGTAATGACTATAATGTTGATTTTTGTCCCCACAGGTGTGTATTGTATTGATCTCAACCAGCCAGAATCAAGGGTTGTGCAGCCTGGACAGTCTATGACCATCACCTGTCGGGTCTCTGGTTATTCTGTGACTGATGGTAGCTATGGAACATGTTGGATCAGACAGCGTGAGGGAAAACAAATGGATTGGATTTTCTGCATATGGTCTGATGGGAGCAGTAGCAAAAATGATGCTTTAAAGAACAAGTTCAGCATCAGCAGAGACACTTCTGCTCAAACAGTGACAATAACAGGACAGAATCTGCAGCCTGAGGACACAGCTGTTTATTACTGTGCACGTTACCTCACAGTGATACAAACCACTGACAGACCTGCACAAATACTCAGCAACACACAAGACATAGGGAGGGTTTTTTAGACTTGACAATTATAGTATTATTGAAAATACTACTCTCAGTCAGTCCAAGGGTGTTTACTATCTCCAGTACTACTATCAACAGTAAAAAACGGTGTTTATTACTGTACTTGATATCAACAGCAAATTCAGTTAGTTGAGTGACTGTACAAAATCCTTTAATACTTAAAATTGCTGAATGACGTTTCATTTTAATTCAGGTCAGGTCATGAACAAAAGTGACAGCCCAACATTCACACTGTAGGACAGGACTATTGTTATTAACTTTTTGAGATTTAGTTGTTTTGTTATCATAAAATTACACCTTAGATTATAAAATCAAACAAACAAACAAAAAAAACCCTGATCTTGACCTTAAAAAAAAAATTTCCAGAGACAATAACAGAAATCAGCTGCTCAGATGAACAGTCTGAAGACTCTGCTGTTTATTATTGAGTGCTAGCGAGTGCTACAGTTTAACAGCAGCACAAATCATTTAGAAGGAAAGTGTATTATGTTGATTTTATTGGAAATTTACTCTGACACATATAATCACAAAAATAAAATAAAAAAAAATAAAAAGGTGTTGCGAAAATTATTTTTTTCAGAGGAAAAATAACCAGACACTTAAACGACTGCTCATGGGAAAGTGTTCTTTTAATCTTTTAATGTTTTGGGCCATAGTTTAAAATCATTTGTGTGACTGGAAATATGTTATGCTGGACTCACCGTCTGCCCCCAGTGTTACTTGTTTCTGTGTCTTTATGTCTGCATCATTCAACATTTGACTTTTATTTTCTTTTGTTTATTTGCTTTCAACTGTATAGAACTTTGAAAAGTGCTAAATAACATTATTATCATTACTATTATTATAATTATTATTATTATTGTTGTTGTTGCTGTAAAATATTCCCAGTTGTGTCGTTTGTGCCCAGATTCTTTCTATACATTGTCTGAGTCTCCCGCTGCTCTTTGTCACGTCATCGTATCATCTTCCATCATGTGCTCTGGGTCTGTCTCTGGAGTCGTGAAATTGGTTTCCTCACTCTGCCCACCACACAGACAGTTCATGATACCTTAATACACATATTAGATCTGAACTATGACCAAAAATAATGGGAGAAAAGCTGAATTATAAAAATAAGTTTTCAGCAGTTGTTTAAAAGAAACCACAGATTCAACCAACATGATGGACTAATATATAACCTCAAAAGCATGGTCACTTCTGGAGCATGGAACAGTTAAGAATTCCTGATCAGACAATTGGAGAGGCTGACTACTGGAATAACATCTCAGCCTGGTTGTTTAGGGCCTCATACAAATTTGAAATAACATGTGAGTGCTTTAAAAAGGAAAAAATAAGCTTTGTTGACACCAACTGTGGATTCGTTTGGCCACAATAATCTTCTAATGACAACTGGATATTTTGTTTACAATCCTAAACAACACAAAGAGTTAGCTTACTGAAATTACCAGTCTTTTAATTTGCGTTCCCAAGCTGCTCTTTTGCCTGGAAAACAGTCCTGTCTGTCCTACCAGGAGCCTCAGCATGTCATGATTCTGTGTCTTGGACCCAGCATTTTGAGTTTTGAGTCCTTCTGTATTATTGTTATCATAACTTCAGTTTCTTTAGTTAGTCTTGCATTTATTTTTTTTTTTTTATCTCCCTAACCTGTCATCTCCTTTCGTGTCCCTCTCTCTCTCTTCATTTGTTTCTCTTCCTTAACTTTTTCTTTCTCCCCCCTTTTGTGTCTCTTCCCACCCGTCTAGTTTCCTGTGTCTTCCTTCCTCCCGGCCCCTGTTTCCTGTTTTATTTTGACAGTCTTACCTCCCATGTTAAGTGTATTCAGTTTTGCTTCCCCTGTGTTGTTAGTCTATTCGTCCCAGCTGTGTTTGCATGTGTGTGTGTGTGTGTGTGTGTAGTGTCAGGTCTCCTAGCTCCTAGTTTTCATGGTTGTGTTTCATGTCTTAGATTCTTAGTGTTTTGTGTTTAGTTTCTTCTCCATTTGCATTTTTGTTTCTGTTCTCAGGCAGCCTCTGAATAAACGGCTCATTTCTGTTAAACCCAAGTTCCAGCCTGTTGATTGTCTGCGTTTGGGTCCGACTCTGTTCTGCAGTAACAGATTGTGACACAGAGAACTGAGCATGTCATTAAAACAACTACTGCTTTTTGCTATTATTATTATTAGTAGTAGTAGTATTGAAGTTGTTGTTGTTTGTTTTTATTGTTGATGTTTAAGCACTAAAGAATTTTAACAACTTAAAAAATTAAAAAAAAACTACAATTATAAAATTCTGACTATGTCAAGAAGTAAAAATAAAAAAGCCTTTGCATTATTCATGAAATTACTTAAGTTTGCACAAGCTAAATGTAAAATGTATATAATACAGAGTAAAAAAGATGGTCGATATTACAGCTTTATCCTACAATAAAGAGGAGTCCTTGCAAAACTCAGATGTCTTCTACCATATCTGACTGCAGAGAGAGGTAACAACAGAGGACTCAATTTATCAGGATGGACTGTAAGACAGGGCTGCTGCTTTTAGCTCTATGCTGGTCAGGTGAGGATGCAATAAAATTGTTTTCAAAAACCTATCAATTTACAGCAGTTACTTTTTTCTTTTTTTGTCTTGATAGGTGTTGATGGTCAGATTCTGACAGAATCTGAATCCAGTGCTTAAAAGAGAATCTCACAGACTGACCTGCACAGCTTCTGGATTCACATTCAGCAGCTACGCTATGGCCTGGATCAGGCAGGGTCCTGGAAAAGGACTGGAGTGGGTTGCCTCGGTTGACAATGGTATTGGTGCCAGAAAATATTACTCTCAGTCAGTTCAAGGTCGGTTTACCATCTCCAGAGACAACAACAGA
>NW_024583162.1:133162-141320 GCF_018398535.1 Haplochromis burtoni | reverse complement strand
TAAACATTCAAATTATGTAATGAAATGCAAATGCGGAGTCCCTTTATTCAAATAGACATCAAGAACTTCCTCATAATTGAAGTCAAGTGTGTGACCGCATCACTGAGGGGAGAAGCAGTTCAAGTTCAGGATCAACCATGTTCTCTTTATCGCTGATGTTGCTGATAACAGCTGGATCCTGTAAGAAACTTTGTTGGATTCACTCAAAAAAATATATATATATACAGTGGAAATGCTGAATAATCAGATGAGTGAAGACAAAGTTTATTTCTGTCCCCACAGGTGTGTACAGTATTGATCTCGTTCAGCCAGATTCAATGGTTATTCAGCCTGGACAGTCTTTGACCATCACCTGTCAGGTCTCTGGTTATTCTTTAACTAGCCATGGAACAGCGTGGATCAGACAGCGTGAAGGAAAACAACTGGAGTGGATTCTCATCATATGGGGTGGTGGGAGCATTGACAAAAATGATGCTTTAAAAAACAAGTTCAGCGTCAGCAGAGACACTTCTGCACAAACACTGACAATAACAGGACAGAATCTGCAGCCCGAGGACACAGCTGTTTATTACTGTGCACGTACGGGCACAGTGATACAAACCACTGACAGACCATCACAAATACTCAGCAACATACAACACACATCCATACATGTGCTGTAAACGGGATATGAATAAAGAGTTTGTTGAAAGGGCAGTTTACCATTTCCAAAAACGACAGTAAATTTCTTAGCAGCTGGGTGCGACTCTAAAAATATCCTATACTAACAGTACCAGAAGCTCTTCTTTCTTCTTCTTTATTAATGTAACTTTTACAAAAATATGTCAGTAAATTATTTTTTAAACTCTTTTTAAACTTTTCGTAGCAGCTACTTGAAGGTTTTACTTTTTTTAAATGGACTACACTATCAACACACTGACATTAAAAGGGCAGAATCTGCAACTTGCAGACATTGCTGTGTATAACTGTACCCCACAGCCACAGTAACACACAGTGCCTGTGTATTTGTAGCATAGAGTCACCAGAGGAGGTGCTCTCAGACCACTATAGAGTTCAGTGAACAGTACTGAGAAACCAAATTTAACACAGTTTCAGATGTAAAGTTTTTAAAAGCCTCCATCAGATAGAAATTAGTTCCTTTGCCTTTCTCAATGGCAGTGTTAATTTCAACATGCATATAGAGGACAAAAGCACCATTTAATATTGTGATATGCTTCCTCCACATAAATATACTGGCATTATTTTATATTTCTACTAAACTAAATTGTGAACTTAATGCAATTCTTGCTTCAGCATCATAAACACAGGAATGCTGTCAAATAAATGTGGAATCAATTGGCTCAGTGGGATTAGCAGTGCATCCAAAAGTGTGACACTGTGAGTTTTCATCACTCGAGTGGTATATTTTTTTTCATCTCATTACTTTTTGAAGGCACTTTTCTTATTTAGTTTTGTTTATTTTGTTTTAAGTAAGAAACCAGTTGTTAAACAGAAGCTTTGTCTTGATAGAAAGTCTAAGCACCTCAAGGTGACATTTAAGTAACATCTGGAAATAGGTTTAACTTTCATTTTGAAACTATTTTTCAACCATGACTAGCAGCCAATGGTTATCTGACGTCAAAATGTTTGCTGTGGCAAAGTAAAAAACTTGCACATCTTTAGAGGCCAAGTCTGACAATCATTACTGTTTAAGTGTGTACATTATTGGGTCACCGATTTTTAACTGACTTTTTTATTTTTTATTTGAATTTTATTGAATTTTATTTTATTTTATTTGTATTCTTTCACTTATTGTTGCATGTGTGTTGTTGCTGCCTGTGTTTGAGTAATTTCTGTAACTGTGAGACATCTGCTGCTGCCTATCTTGGCCAGGTCTCCCTTGAAAAAGAGGTTTTTAATCTCAATGGGATCTTCCTGGTTAAATAAAGGTTAATAATAAATAAATAAATAAATATATTGTAGTATTAGTGGATTTATCTGGCTGAGTAAGCACAGAGCAATTACACAGTTTGCCAGAAGTAATGTGTTTTATGTTTTCAACTTTCAACTTGTTTTCAACTATTAGATGTAATATTGGCTCACACCTCTTAAAAAAATGACCAGCGTTATTTTTTTTTTTTTTGCCTGTCCCATTTGGTTCTTTAGCCATCAGAATTGTTGTCTGAAGACCAACAAGGATACCCAATGGATTTATTTGCCAAATGGATCATCGTGGCATTGCCGTATTGGTCCATTTGGTCGATCCTTTGTTTTTATTATTTATTATATTTTATTTTCAGATGTTACAGACGGGACAGACATGAGTGAGGATAGGAAAGGGAGAAAGAAAGAGGAAGGAAAGGAAAAACAGAAGGGGAGAGGGACAGTGAGAAAGGGGGGGAGAAAAAAATAAAAATCTCCTGGATCACCTGTTGAGAGAAGAATAGAAAACAAGCAAAAAAAAACAAAAAAACAAAACAAAGCAACATACTAAACACAACACCATCGCATTAATCTAGCTAAGTGTAAACAGCAGTAAATACTAAATATTCAATGTTGTTGTGCAGCACGCAGGACAGATGTGCTTCGAAGTAGCAGCCAAGAAAGGTGTAATTTGGGTCTACGAGCAGTGAACACCCGTGTGCATACCTGTGTGGATCAGCGCGCTTGTATTCCAAAGGTTTCTCCATGTAACGATCTGCTAGGGAGTGTGGGGGGGCCACAGCCCCGTCCTCCAGGGTGTGAAGCAGGTATGGAGGAGATCAAAACTCCAGACATCCAGAGGCCCCCAGAACACAAGAGACCATGGAAGACCAACAGAGGGGCAGCCGCGCCACTGTTCCAGTAAGAGCTGAGGAGAGTCCCAGATGAGGGTTCACTCAGCAGCCGCGGAGCAGAAGCCAGGGGGAGTTGCAGTGACGCGCCCGTGAGCTCCGCCGGCCGCCAGCTGTGCCTGAGTGACCGAGCCCCAGGCCGAGAGGCCGGGGGCACCCCACCTCCGAAGGGGCCCGAGCGAGCCCCAGGCTCCAGGCCCCGATAAGCGGCCGCCAAGGAGTGAGCCGGTGTGTACCTGGACGCCCACCCCCAGACACAAAGAACCACCAACGCACCGACACCTGAGGGAGTCCGCCACTGGCAGGGGAAGTGGTGGGGGGGAGATAGGCCTCCAAACCTTGGAGGGCCTGAGATGTCCCCAGAGAGGTGGCGTCTGATACCCAACCTGACATATAGACACAGACATACAGGCACACACAGACACAAACATCCATTCCCACCCTCATGCTCTCATAGTGCACTTACTCCACACTCAACCAACGTGGAGACAGACATAAAGAGACGCTGTACACACAATCACACTCCCCAAGCGTACTCTACAAACCGGGTCTAGGTACCCTTGCCCCTGGAGGGGGGAATTGCACCCAGACCCAGGTGGTGTTACCCTTTTCCCTGCGGTGGGGAGAGGCAGACCACCCCGACTCCGTCAGCAGCAGGGAGGCCCCACACTCCAGACCGCAGTCCGGACGGCCAACTCCTCCTAGCCCTCCCGCTCCAGCAGGCCGCAGAGAATGGGGGTGGAGAAGACTCCAAACCTCCCTCCACCCGCTCATTGTAGTGTTGATGCATTGTGATCTAAGGTGCAATTAAAACCCAGGAGGGCATGGAGCTACCTGCCAAGGAGCAGCAGGTAAGCGCATAGTCCCTCCTGCTAGCCCTCAATGCTAAGTGTATTTAAAATTGAGAGGTGGGCAACGACGCTCAGGGGTGAGGTATACACCCTGATGGTAATTTGGACTCCGTGATTGTGCCCACCCCCAAGATCCTATATGTATGTGTAATGAGAGTGTGAATAATGTGAATGTCTAGTGGGTAAAGATTGAGGCAGAGGGAGCAGAAGGTGGACTAGCGGGGGGAGTAGCTCACTTGCACCCTGGTGACTATACACCCCCAGGCCAAGCATCACAAGAGTCCCAGAGCAATTGATCTGATGTGGTGGCAGAGTTTGCAAGATAATGGTAATCTAATAAGATAATTATCTATATTGGTGTCCCACAGTTTTGATCATTCTTCTCCCACACTATCTAGAACTTGTTTTTTTTCATCTCGTGTTATTCTTGAAGAAAGAGCAATGCAAATAGCTGTAAAAAGACAATTACATTTTTGATAGTGAGAAGCTCAAAACGCAGGTTCAGTTTATCCTATTGATGCAAAGTAGCAAACTGATATAAGATTTTTTAGTTTTGTGTTATGTTTAGTTGTAGCTTCATTTAAAGGAAGAAGAGCTTGTGAATTGGAACCAACACAGGAAGAGAGATTGAAGCCATATGTGTAGAGGAATGCGGTGACATACGATACTACCTCCTGTTTTAACAGACAAGCTGGCGCTCTCTCTCTCTTTCTCTCCTTTTATGGGAATGTCTGAATTTCTATACATACAAAGTTACCTCCTTTTTCAGCAGATAAGCGAAAGGTTTTCTCCTTTTAAGGAAATATTATCAGTTCCATACATGCCACTCCTACTGCTGTGGAAACTTGCTTGAAGTATAAATAAAGCATGTTCTGAATGCCCTGGGCGGTTTCTCTGTGTCACATCTGTTGAGCAGTGACCGCCCATGTGCATGTAAAAAAAATAGATATCTGAGTTGTAAGTTTCTTTGCCTTCTAACAAATTTCTCCTCACACAAACAAAAAGAGACGTGAGATCTATAGTAATGTTTTCATTTCTCTAGATCTATGAAGTGTAGATCTGTACAGATCTATATAGTCTGATCTAGTTTTTTCATCAGAATTGATGAGACTGAAAATGAGAGCTCAAGTTTAAAAAGAAAAGTCACACTTTTCACTTTTTACACAAGAGAAAATGTAGCATATAAAATAGTAACTGAAAAAAGTACATTGAGAGTACATTGAATCATGTTGAAGTTTTGCAATGCAAAGCCCTCTATTTAAATGACCACCATGATCTTTCTCATAATTGTGAAGCCTGTGACTGCTTCAATGAGAGGATAGAAGAGTTTTATCATCAACCATGTTCTCAGTGGCTCTGATCCTGCTGCTGGCTGCTGTATTCTGTGAGAAGAATTCCTGAATTCACAACACTAATGTCACGGCTGCCGAGGCGAGCCGTGTGGAATAAATGAGGATCCAATCGCAGGCAGTCGTAGAGAAGTGAAGGTGATTTATTGAACACAAAAAGAATGTGGACAAACAGCAAACGGGGCTCGAACTAAACTAAACTGGGAAACAACTAAACTACAGAGCACAAACCTGAATGAAAACGAGCAGAGGAGGATGACGATGAACAGCAGGGAGAAGACACGGTGGATACACAGACTGACACTGAGTAATACAGACGAACCGGCAACAGGCAGGAAAACACACAGGGCTTAAATACACACACCAGTAATCAGGGGATGAGAGACAGGAGGGCAACACAGCTGGGAGGAATCTGGGCTGACGGGACAGGGGAAACGTAAACTGATCACACTCACATACGACACGGACCTTCACAATAAAACAGGAAACTCAGACACATGGAACCAGACAAGACATTGAACTAAACAGACAGATTCACAAACAGATGGGGGACACCATAGACAGACAGATACAGACCAGACTCAGAGGCAGACCGAATATAACACAGAACCTAAACAATCATCTAGAAAATGATAACAAACTAAAAGCGCTGGGTCACCGACCCAGGACCATGACAACTAAATACAATAGAAATGCTAAATACTTCAATGAATAATGGTTTAAATGCTGATTTCTGTCTCCACAGGTGTGTACAGTATTGATCTCATCCAGGCAGATTCAATGATTGTGCAGTCTGGACAGTCTTTGACCATCACCTGTCGAGTCTCTGGTTATTCTTTGACTGACAGCAGCTATGCAACAAGCTGGATCAGACAGCGGAAGGAAAACAAATGGATTAGATTTTTACCATGTGGTCTGGTGGAAGCACTGCCAACAATGATGCTTTAAAGAACAAGTTCAGCTACAGCAGAGACACTTCTGCTCAAACAGTGACAATAACAGGACAGAATCTGCAGCCTGAGGACACAGCTGTTTATTACTGTGCACGTACCTTACAGTGATACAAACCACTGACAGACCTGCACAAACACTCAGCAACCAGCAACACACCACATTAGGTGTTTTGTAAATATGATTATTAGTGATTATTAGTATGTAAACATATTTAACTAACTTTGGTTCAAACTATAAACTAATCTGAACAAATAAACCTCTTCCTAGTGAACCACACACTATAAATCTCAACCAATATAAAATAAAATAAAAATAATTAACAATAAGAATTGTGCCACATTAAAATGTGCTGCTCTGCTTCTTTATGCCTCCTCTGACCCTCCTCATTCCTCCGACCCTTCATTGGCATTTTTTAAATCATTCATTTAGCAAAAGGAACAATAAAGTACTACGAAAACACTTCACTACACATAAACCTTAATGTGTCAAAAATTAATTTTTTTATTCTGCAGAGAAATATCCTTCGTCAGTCTTATATGGATCACTATTACTGCTGCAGATGTTTAAGGTTGAGCTTGTTTCAAGCACTTTATATTGCCTGAAATCTGCAGTTATGCTCCATATTCTATAAAATCATAGCTTTGTAGTATCTGTCCTGTGATTACCACAGCAGCTTGAACTAAAACTAAATATTTTCAGTATATTAATAAAATATCACAACTTATTAAAAAGGTTACCAAGTTTCTAAATGAGTTATTAAATATTTTGTGGGGTTTTTTGTAATGTAATTTGGCTGAGGTGGTTATTGAGAGAAAACTCACATGTTATGATAAATGCTAGAGCCTGTAGGGTGCACGTATAGAACATGCTTTATTCAAACATTCATTCCTAAGCCAAAATGTGTCTCATTAGTAGATGGCCTGCTCTGCCTTTCGAAATTCTTCTGGGCAAGGAGATTAAAAACTCACCTATTATTAAAACATAACTGACATGTTGTATAAATTCTCTCAGTGACATGAAGTAATCAGAGGAGTTTAATTGTGATAAGATGCTGGCTGCTAGAATTACAGTAATTAGAAAAGACCAAGACCATGAGTTCATTCATTAGTTATCTACACAGAGGTTTCATTGCTGCTCAATGTGGGGGTTTTTGTTGATTCTTTTTTTTTGCTTTAGTACAGTGTAAAAATCACTGTGTGGACTTCAACAAGGAAGATAT
Source organism: Haplochromis burtoni (assembly GCF_018398535.1). Classification (NCBI taxonomy): domain Eukaryota; kingdom Metazoa; phylum Chordata; class Actinopteri; order Cichliformes; family Cichlidae; genus Haplochromis; species Haplochromis burtoni. The sequence continues at coordinate 134,134 of NW_024583162.1, read as the reverse complement.
TTTCCCCCTTATTTTAAAATCATTTTTATGCTAATTTCTGTTAATACACTTGCTAGTCCAATATCTCAATTTTTAGGAAAACTCTGACACTCATTACAACACCTAACAATTGCATATTAAGTGCCTTTTTGATTTTTCTGTTTGCTGTTTTTTTGTTTTTTTTTCATGTACCTGACAGAAATTAGTATATTATGAAAACAGTTGTTCAGCATATGCATTGCAAACACAATGTACACATTCATTTCAGCTCAGTCCGTGCAGTGAGGAGGAGCCAATGCAAAACTGAGGTGTCTTTCACTTCTACTTATCTGCCTGTAGAGATGATGACAGATCAGTGGACTCACAGTTTGAATGATGGAGTGTAGGACAGGGTTGCTGCTTTTAACTCTCTGCTGGGCAGGTCAAGAACTTTTTTTGTGTTAATACAGTCAGAGCTTTCGAACTAAAAGCCTGTCTTAAAAGATTATTGTCTTTTTGATTTTACAGGTGTTGATGGTCAGACTCTGACTGAGTCTGAATCAGTAATTAAAAGGCCTGGAGAATCCCACACACTGACCTGTACAGCCTCTGGATTCACATTCAGTAGCTACTGGATGGCCTGGGTCAGACAGGCTCCTGGAAAAGGACTGGAGTGGATTGCAAGCAATTATGACAGTAGCAACATCTACTATTCTCAGTCATTTCGAGGCCGGTTCACCATCTCCAGAGACAACAGCAAACAGCAGCTGTATCTGCAGATAAACAGTCTGAAGACTGAAGACTTTGCTGTTTATTACTGTGCTCGACACTCACAGTGACAGGAAGTAGTTAAACAGCTGTACAAAATCCTCCCAAGTGCATGTTAAATTAAAAAGAAAAGAAGAGTGTCCTAATAAGCAGTATATAAAAATAGACTGACTGTCACAATATGCTTATTGCTTATTGCTAACTGCTGTAAATAATTTGTTGGCCTATAATATGTGAAATATATGT
>NW_024583162.1:131823-133142 GCF_018398535.1 Haplochromis burtoni | reverse complement strand
ACCCAGAGTTTTCGTTAACTCAGGGTATACTTACTCAGTTTTTCCACTAAACCGGCTTCCTGGAACAGGGCCCAGAACTCTAACAAAGAAACCAAAAGACTAGAAAAGTTAAATAACATCAAAATCAAAGTTCAATAATAACATAACTTGTGAAATACTACTGACTTATTTTGTGGTGTTTATTTTATTCCCAATATGTTTTCATTCAGGGTATCAAATATTGTCACATAAATACTGTCAAACACTGGAATAAGACAAAAACAATCTGATCTCAGTGATTTGAATTTCGGTTGTTGTCATGTGGTAACATTACAATGAATAAAAGCATGTAAAATACAGCATATAGAATACGCTAATTAGCCTGGACTCTTATGTGTGGAGTTTGCATGATCGCCCTGTGCCAGCATGGGTTCTGCTGCAGTATTCCAGGATTGGGATAATTGATAATGTGTGTGTTAGTGACCTGTACAGGTTGTACCTTGTGTGTGACTGCATCATTAAGAGCACAGAAAACCTGACATCAGTTCAGATTCACACTACTAAACACAATAGAAATGTCTTCCTAAAGTTATAGCTTGTCTTAAAAGACAAAGTTATTTTCAGTTTTACAGGTGTTTTACAGAAATTGTCTTTTCTGAAGATATGTGGGAACTTTATTTGATTACAATTTATTCTTAATCTGCATCTGATTCTTCCAGCAGCACAGTGAATTGCAGCATGAATACACTGCTGTGTATTACTGTACCAGGTAAACACAGTCAGAAAACCAACAGATGTGTACAAAAACCTTTCAGAGTCTAAACAGTCTGGTCAATGAGAACACCACGGCAGTAGGAGCTTTCTTATTGCTGATGCGTTCAAGACAGGTTTGCTCTTAATGAGACGAGCTATATAGTTTGCACTGATATGATAAATACTAATATTATTTATACTAATACTAATAATATTTAATGATACTGATACTACTGTCAATTGGCTTTTTTAGATTAGCAGTGAATCCAAAAGTTTGTGTTTTCATCATTTGAGTGGTCTATATTACTTTCTCATGGCACTTTTCTTTATTTAGTTTTGCTTATTTTCCTTTAAGTAAAAAAGAAAAAAAGTTAAACACAGGCTTTACTCAGTGCTTTGAAATCTTTTTTGCTTGAGACATCACGCAACATGTTATACTTGCTGTTGAATGTTTTAGCCATTTACATGATGGAAGAATTTTATATTTATGCAATTGTGAATAAAGAACAAAGCATTAATAAAGGATTAGACTGTTAGTTTTCTAATCTTTTTTAAAAAGTCTAACGATGTCCAGGCAATGTTTAAGA